>NW_009715856.1:70844-79198 GCF_000703405.1 Apaloderma vittatum | reverse complement strand
TGAAAGGGTTGTCAAGCACTGGAACAGGCTGCCCAGGGAAGTGGTGTGGTCACCATCCCTGGGGGTATTTAAAAGGTGTGGTGCTTAGGGATGTAGTTTAGTGGTGGACTTGTCAGTGCTAGGTTAATGTTGAACTTGATGATCTTAAAGGTCTTTTCCAGCCTAGACTGTTTTATGATTCTGTTCTGTGATTGTGTTCTGCAACTCTCACCTGAGTATTCATTCTCTACCTGGCTAAACCTCTTCCTCTCTACCGAGCAGCCCCACACAGACCACGTCCTCCCCTCCAGCCCATGGAGCTCACTCCTGTATCTGCTCCAGCCACACTCTCACCCTTCCTCCTTACTCCCTCTTGTCATCCCTGTCTGCTCTCTTCTCCAACCAGGGTCTTTTCTTCCCAGGCTGGCCACATCCACTACACCCTGAGAGCCTGCTGCCACAGCTCAGCTCCCACCCATCCTCACACAACCCCTGCTCTCACTGTCACACCTCGGGCCACGCCGTCGCGTCATGAACACCTCGACAGACCTCAGCATCGTGACTCAGTGTCCCTCGTGGGACAGCACCCTCGTGACTCGGTGTCCCTCCCCAGGCACGCCCCGGGAGCTCCTTGTTCCCACCCTGAGACTCAGCATGACGTGCTGATCACGTCTCTGCTGCTCCGTGTCAATCCTGAAGGGTGTCCCTCGGAATCCAGGTAGGTCTGCAGACCACAACCCCATAGATGGGTGCAACCCACCCCTACCGACCATCTCCCCTTGCCACCAGCCTGAGTGCCCAGACTGCACCCGTGAGACTCAGCCCAGCTCCAAGATCTCATCTCTGAGACTCCTGGTTTGCCTGTGTCTCTTGGGAAGTGACTGCCACCTCCTGGGAAGCATCAGGGACAGGCTGGATGAGGTCCAAGGAGTGGAAGCTGGAGTCAATAAAGCTCAGCTCATAATAAGGTACAAACTGTCACTGCAGTAGGAATTAATGAGTGTATTAGTGGCTATAAATAAACAAAGGATTTCTTGTGACTTGTAAGAGATGACTCAGTGCTTTCGGTGAGGCTGGGTGTAGTCTAAGCAGACAGCATGGTGAGCCCTGGGTAGTCTGGACCTTATCTGTTGAGGTTCGCCTTGATGATCCTAAAGCACTTGTAGGCATTTGGTGGGGTCAAGCCATCTCAACTCTGCCTGCACTAGGACTTAATTGGTATTTGGGTGTCTGAATCTTAAAAGAGCAATTTGTAGTTCCCTCCACCAGCACCCAGCTCTATGCAGATATTCAGCAAGGAGGATGGGCTGCTGCCCTCAATTGCCCCTACTTATTTTATCCCCAGGAATTTGCATTTTTTCCTGAACCCAGGCTTTCCTTTCACAGGTACATCTGAGAATCCCAGCTCTGCTGTGAGCCACAGCTTGCCTGTGGTAGGAGGGATGGAGCATCCTTTGGATTCTTCACCCCTTGTCCATCCTGCCCAGATGAGGATGGTGGAGTTCCCTTGGGGAGTGGAGCCAAATAGGTCAAATCATTACTTTTTTTCTTGAACTGAGCTGAACCCGAGCTGAGCTTTGCCGATTGCGACTGGAACCAAATCACCAGACATGGACAGTGTAACACATTCAGGGGAAAACATGCCCAGAAGATAGAGAAGGAAGTGACTTTGAGTTTGGGTTGACCAGCACAGAGCAATGGGCTGAGAAAGTGAAAAAAGTTTGGGTGATGGTGAACGTTGACTGAGAAGTCACCTGTCCTAGAGTTCGATGATGTGTTTTCTTGTAGCTGAAATGTCAACCAAGCTCTCCTGGCTATTGAGTCTTGCTCTCCCTTTGCCGGAAGATTTCAGCTTTGAAGGATTTTGCCGGAGGATTGCATCTTTGGATTCCCTGGCTTGAGCTGCTTGTCTGAATGCTCTCCAACCCCTGTTGATCCAAATGACCTGGTTAGGCAGTCTTGTGGTGGGTCTATCCTAACTCACAGTTGCAGCTGGAAGAGGATGTGCAAGTAATATCTTGGAAAAGGAAGGAAGGAGAGCAGCAAAACGAAGACTATGGGCTGAGAACTGCTACGTAATAACTCCTGGGAATCACGTGCGAGGGAGGATACTGCAGGGCAGCTGCCTGGTTCTTCAGAAACAGCTTTAAGGGAGTAAGTTCAGAGAGAGGCTAGGAATCCGGCAAAATGGAAATCTCTGCAATTATCTCGAGAACAAGGAGGAGGGGCCCAGACAGCGGAAACAACATTAAATCATTAGAGACAGGGTAACATGAGTGCATGGGCAGACGCAGCACAACCTGCTTTAGATGGCTGATACACTTCCAAGGGTCTACAGAGAAGGTGGAGGTGGTCCCTCAGGGTCCCAGTGGTCCTGGGGAGGTGTGACTATGGCTGGGTCTGGGGTGGCTTGTTGGTTGCTTTCCTTTTCTGCTTTGGCACTGGGGGAGGAACAGAGCTGATGTCCTCCTGGCAGGGCTGAGGAGTCAGCCTATGGTGGGCTGGAGGTCTGGGTAAAGGGTCTTTGGACAGGCCCCATATTTTCAAAAGCTGGATGATGGGATTTTGTCTTATGATACTTCTAACGCTGGCTGAAGAAATCTCATATATGAATATGTTTGAGAAAAAGTGAACAAGGAGCCCGTGTGGGTTCAAAGGGTGGGTTCAGCTCAAGTTCATGGAAGAAAAATCCACCAGGGATTATCACATAAAAAGGCTCAGCTCTGGCTCAGGAGGTCCATGAACTGCAAACTGCTCTAAGCTGGGAAAGTATTTGAGGATGTGCCACCCTGTGTGGGTTCTGCTTCTGCCGCTCAGCAATGCTGGTGGAAAGGCACAGGGATGCCCGGTGCCTTGGGGCACAACACCCACCCTTCAGCACAGGAGGAACGTCCTTCACAGCAAGGGAAAAGGCAGGTGGAAAAGTCACATGCCCAATCCTAGACTGCGGGAAGGCAATTGATGCAGCTTCACGCTGGTCGGAAGGGAACAAGGGTCACCTGGGACTATAATAACCTCTGTGTGGATGTAGTTCCCAAAGAGTAATCCTCACCATCCCTGAATGAAGACCATGCATTTGCAGACTCCACAGCCCTGCGAGAAGCCTTGATGGGCCAACTCAGAGTTCAAAATAATCTTGACATGTTGAAGAAATGGTCTTATAAAGAAAGAACACCACAACCCACCTCATTAAGGGAGATACTATAAAAGGAAATTCTCAGGCAAGAAGAAGCAGTCAGGCTGACCATGCTGGAAAGCAGTGGGGCTGGAGGAGCACTGTGGGGGGCTGAGCACGCTCAGGAGAGACCTGATCTGATCAGCCTCAGCAAGGAAAGGGCTATTGCTCTACTGGTGGGACTAGAATTTGGAGATTGAGATGGCAGCAGTGATGTACCAGTGTAGGAGCAGACTTGTGTGCTCAAAGCCCTAGGAGACTCTCTCCAGGTTCACCCTATCCCTGCTTTTAAGGGTCGGTCTCTTGCAGCCCGCTTGACATCACTCACTTGGCCAAGGCAGAGACAGTCTTCCTCTTCCAGATCAAGCTGTACTCATGCCTGCTGTCTGCTGGAGCTGTCCTGCCACAGGGCTGAGGCAGGGAAGTCGCCCCTTGGTGCCACAGCCTGATGATCTTCACCAGGTCTGGCCTGCGAGCAGTGAGTCTCCAGCTGGCACGGTGGGCCTTGGAGGAGGATGTCTGGTCTAGAGTTCACCATGGGGTGTCTGGGGTGGGTGACACAACTTAATGTGCCTTGGCTCTGGGACAAAAAACAGCAGAGCTGGGTGGAAGAGACTTCGGGAGATGTCTAGTCCAACCTCCACCAGTGCCAACACCAGAGGCCATCCGGATGTCGGGTCCTGCTTAGGGGCTTAGGCAGCAGGAGCAGTGAACTTCTCTGTGGCCGTGTCCTGGGTCCTGCCCGGGGCAGGAGGAAGCACACAGGCTCTGCAGCTCCTGCTTTGGACCTCTTTCATACAGTCCTGGTGGGCTGTAGAGGAGCCTGGTCCCATCCTGGGCCATGGAGCAGCAGATAAACTGGGTGCTGGGGACATGAGGGGGTGTCTGACCCTGACCCCAAGGTGGGAAGGTGGCTGGGCTCTGTGTGCTTGCTTACAGCGCACTGGAGAGCCGTGCTCCACTGCTGGGGGTGATGGAACTCACAGCTTCACCTCAGACCACCTGCCGCAAACTGGCTGCTCACCACCGGGTCCCAAAGATTTGGCCATACGTGGGGGTCCTCGCTGTGACCCACTGCCCCCCTGTCAGGCATGCAGGTACACACGCAGCCCCGCAAGCTTGTAAGCTCTGTGCAGCACAGATGCTCTGGGTGATGCCAGACCTTCCACGCTGGGTGATGCCAGATCTTATATGTTTCTTGGCCCCTGGTTCCTCCGCCATCTCGCCAGGTATGTAACTATCCCAGCTATTTCCTGCTGTACTGCAAAAAAAAGATTAATTAAAAAAAAAATTAAAGAATACAACCCTTCCCCCTGTTTGATATAAATACACACTGCAGCTGCCCAGCCCCCTGGCTGGACAAGCAACATTGCAGACAGATTGCGTCTCGGGGCAGCGCAGCCAGCACCCCCGTGCCCTGCTTGTTCCCTTTGGCAAGAGGAGAGGAGGGGGCTGCCATGACTGTGGCCCAGACCCAGCTCCCACTGCAGCTGGAGTGATGGATGGTCTGCTTTCCTCCTCCTGACAAGAACATCCTGGGACGCCGTGCTTCTGCACTGAGCCCAGAGAGGAGAGCTGGGGCTGACAGTGTCCCGCAGAGATGTCCCATTCCCTTGCTGGGACCTGTGGGCAGCCCTGGGGACTGGGGAGTCAGGGGTGATGAGTGACTCCCCTTCTCTGTGCATTTTCCCAGGGACTTATTTATGTTTTTTGTCCTGTGATCAGAGTGCCAGGGATCTGGTGTCCCAAGATGACACCTCATAATCCCAGATTCACAGCGTCCTTTGCTGCTCTGTTCCCAGGCTGGCATGATGGGTGCTTCCCAGCCCAGAAACATGCCTAGACAGGGAAACCCACCACCCTTGTACAGCTCTGCAGGGGTCTGTCACTGCTGGGATGGGGGTGACAGGCTGTGCAAGGGTGTAAGTTGCTCCAGGATCTCTCCTATGTGGGCGCTGTACTGGGATGTGGAGCTGTTGGACACAGATGCGTGGCCCTGAACAGTGTCACAAGAGCCAAAAAATGCCAGTGATGCAGAGCCTAGGGCAATGCATCCACAGCAGATGCTCTGCTCCTCTTGTAGCAAAGTTGGTGAGTGGATTTCCTGTTCCCTGTCTTGTCCCTAACTGTTTTCTGCAAGTTTGGCTGGTATTGGTGGAGGAACGAACACAGCAGTGGGATCGCAGTGGGGAGCAAGCACTCAAGATCTTATGGCCACTGGACTTGCTGGTGCTTTGAGCTCTCTGATGGGGCTTTGGGTGGGAGCAGCCAGTTTCTCCATGGCCAAGCACCTGTCTCGGTTTGAGGCAATGGGAAGGCCAAGAGAGGCTTGAGCTCAGGGCTGCCTCCCTGGGTGCTTCGAGGTTGAGGAGAGGGTGGAGGACAGGCTCTCTCCTTCATGTGCCTCCAGCTCCCCAACCACTTGCTCCTGATTGCTCCCTGCCGATGGGAGGCTCTCTCCCTGCCTCTCCCCTGCTTGGCCCTCAGCCTCCCGCTGGTGCAGAACACAGAGCAGCGATTTTTGCAGTTATGGGATGCAACCTGGAAGAGCCAAGTGCCTCAGGTCACCCGCCATGGCCAGAGCTGTGAAGCACCAGGGCTGTGTCACGCTCTCTGGGGCAGTGCCCGGCAGGCAGGGGCTGGAGCCACGTGCGTGTGGTCGGTCTTGTGTTATTTTGTCTGCTCTTTCCCCCGACTACCAGGGCAAGTAAGCCGTGGTTTGAATTCCAGGTTCTCGGTAATTGTGCTGTTATCTCTCTGGCAGGGTCTGGTTTTGCTCATGCTTTGGGTTGCTCTCTGCTGTGAATGGATGACTTGGTTAGCAAGGGCTGCTCCAAAACTTTGCCTGGCTCTGCCCTTTTCCCCTTCCTGCACTGCCCTTGCAGACCTGTGTGCTCCCCACGTCCTGGAGCCCAAAGCCCCCACAGAGCAGGCAGGGCAGAGGCTCCTGGGAAACACAGCACCTGCAAACCTGGACTACCTGGGGAGGAGTGCTCCCACCAGCCACCTGTCCCCTCACCAGGGACCATTCTGGCCAGAAGACTGGCTGGGGTGATTTAGCAGGACCGTGGGGGTGAGGAGAAGGAGGAGAGCAGCAGGGAAGGGGCACCAGAGGCTGCACCATTCCATGTCCTGTATAGTCTGGTAGCCTCAGCTTGCTGGGGTGCAGAAGGAGGACCGGAGGTGATTGCTACTGATTGGAACATGTGGAATCATCAGAATTTTCTGGATGGAAGCTTTTTCCCACAGAAGAGTGGTCAAACACAGGAACAGAGTGGCTGGTGGGATGTCCTCTCTTGGAGATGTTCCGGTCTTGGCTGGACATGGACCCAGCATGGTGAAAACTCATCTTTCAGCTCTCCTCTCCAATTGTCAGGACCACTCTCCACAGTTTGGTATCTCAGACCCTTCAGAGGATGTCCATCACGGACCAGCCGTAGGATCGTAGAGTTCAAGCGCTTTGCTTCACTGTCCTCACGTCCTTCCCTGCTGCAGCAGCCCAGCTTCTCTGGACCTGGTGTCCTTGGGGCTCAGGCACAGCCCCTGAACCCCTTCCTAGGGCAGCTGGCGGCCACATAGACCAGGACACATCTCTGTGCCCCCCAGCAGCTCCCAGGCATCGCTCCACACAGCAGCCAGAGCTGGTGTGACACTGCACGGGACACTGAGATGCATGTGGGTGCTGATCTTTGGGGCCATCAGATCAGGCACTGAACCAAAATCCAGCTCTAATTGGCCTCTTCCAGTAATTCTTCCTGACAAAACAATTAAGTTTCTCAGGCAAGAGATGTTCTTTGCGAACGGTCCGTGCCAGATGCTTTTGCTTTTTTTATCTGTGGTATTTAGGGATCTTTTCCTAATACTCACTCATTATTTTATGAGGCACAAACCAGTTCTGCCTGCCCTTTTGAAGCTTAGAATCACACTCATGTTCATTTGTTGTCTCAGGGCTTCCCTAAATCTACGTGACTTTTTTTTTTTTCCCTAAATATATAATTATTTTAAATAAACATTCTTGATTTGTAAAAGGGCTGGGCCCTGCGAGACAGGGCAGGGATCGGGACCAGCTCCAGCCCTCCCAAGCCTGTGTGTACTGAGTGGGACTGAGGTCAAAGCTGGAAAAACTTGCAAGACCCGACTGCAGAGAAGGCTCTGGCCAGCAAGAGCCTGGCTTGCAGGTCAGCTTGTCGAGGGAATGGTGGTGTGAAAAAACCACAACCCGAGGGGTCTGCAGCTGGTGGGCACAGGCTGGCGTTGCCCGCAGCCTTTATTCTCTGGAAATAAGGTGGCAGTGCTGCTGATGGACTCACAGTCCTTTTTCTGCCCTGGGAGTTCTATGATTCCACCTTCCTGCCATCGACTCTTAGGGGCTTCAATTTGTACTTTGGGGTAGCCTCTCCTTTCTTTTCCCAGCCCAAGTGCCCAGTGAGGCTGCACTTAGTCTCGTTGGTATCTTAATGAGCTGCTAATCCCAGGGCTGCCAACACCTGCCCCTCCCAGGGTCCTTCTCCCAGCAGCGCTTGCACCCCTTCCCCACACACCCCCCGTTCATGCCAGTCTCGCATCAGGTCTCCTGATCCCTGGAAAAAGGGGGTGCATCTTGGGGAATGGCACCCCAGGAAGCTGCAGCACTGGTGCCGCTGGGGAACGGCACCCCAGGGAGGGATGCAAAGGCTTGCATCTCTTGGAAGCAGTGCTTTAGCAGAGCAAAAGGAGCATCTGGATGGCGTGTGGTGTAGGATGTGAGACCAGCTGGCTTTTGGGGTGAATCCGTGCTGTCTGCGGGGTGTCTGGGCACTAGCACTGGATATGCCCTAGTCTGCATAGTCCCTAACACCTTGCCCAGTGACTGCTGGCTGCTTGTTCCAGTGAGTCTGGGCAGGGGTGGTTGCTCTTTGCCCAGTGATGTCCCACCTTGCTTGGCCTTTGTGGAGCCAGGAGGGGTGTGGGGGGCCGAGGAGGGAAGCGAGTGGGGCTATGGTCCGTCAGGCTGCTGAGGAAGGGTGCAGCTGGCATGCAAGTTGTAGATTCAACACGAGCATCCTGATGCAGCAGCCCCACATCAGGTCCCATCTCTCTTGTGGCATTGATGCCTTCCTCGGGCCAGGGGGGACAAGAGCTCTGGGGAGAGCAGTGATGGCTTTCCTCTCCGATGCGCATCCCTAGGGGCTGTGCCAGAGGAAAAGAAAACCTGACCCAT
>NW_009715856.1:69140-70792 GCF_000703405.1 Apaloderma vittatum | reverse complement strand
CCACGGCAGGTGCTCCTGCGGCTCAGGATGACCTTTCCCAGTGGGCTCCATCCCAGGGATTCAGTCACTCCATAAAGCTCCCTTCCTCGGCGGCACGGACAGCGGCGAGGCAGCCCTGACTCAAGGCTGGGAGTGTCCAGCTGCGGACGCTATCTCAGCGGAGGAGCTGTGTGTGGGGATGCCAGCATTTCCAGGCAAGAGACAATCGCGCTTTATTTCCCTGCCACATAGGAAAAATAATAAACATTCCTCGGGTTTGTGTTCAGGCTGCTTTGTGGAATAAATCTCAGATTGTTGTTGTCTCCCCGGTCCCACAGAACTGCCTGTTCTCTCTCCATGAGTCACCGACGCCTGCGCCGCCGCCGGCGCCGAGACCCTGCGTGGTGCCCAGGGGCTGCTTCATGTTGGATGTGCCGTGGACACCTGGAGCAGAGCTGTTCCACACCCATGGGGAGAGCTCAGGTGGGTACTGGCATCCATCATGATTGATGACCGCCCCGGACATCTCTCTCTGCTGCCAGCAGCAGCCTGGACAGCCCTTGCCACCTTGTCCTCTGGACCTAGGGCTTTCTTCCAGGGTCCTGAGTCTGACAGCATCAGACACTGCAGATTTTCATGGTGAAAGGTCTGTCCTGGCTCTCCTGGAGACCAGCATTGTGCTGGAGCCAAGGGCCTTTCCCATGCACTCTGCCTGGGTGGGAAGGAGATCCAAGGGATGCTATGGCTCCTGTCCTTCCACCTCTGTGAGCAGCTGCCAGCAGTGCCCAGCTGTATCTGGAGTCCTCATAAACTTGGCATCCAAACCTTGCCATCTTTTGTCCTGAAAAGAATATCATCACCTGGGAGATCAAACAGGTCCTGGGAGCTCGGCATGTGTGAGGGGAACCTGATTGCACAGGACTCCAGGTTGGCTGCTCCTGGATGGTCCCCACTGTGAATGATCTGCACTCCCTGACTGAGCTGAGCCCTTTGGCACAGGTTTGGGGCATCCGGGTGTCAGAGCATGTCTCACGAGGTAGGACAGACTAGAGGAGTCTCCAGGAGGTCGGCTGGACAGCTGACCTCAGCTGCAGCATTGCTACGCACGTGCCCCCAAAATAGCTGGTTTAGAAAGATGAACTCCTCGTGCTATTGCCCAACACTCCATACAAATATAGTGGCAGCAGTCAGTCTGTTGAAACTATCGCCAGAAATAGCGCGAGTTACGGCAAACTATAACCAGCTCTTAGGAACAAAGGAGGGACTCGATCCCCAGGGCTGCCAAAACTATGGCAAAGGACTAGTCCCAGCTCATGGTGTTTGCAGAGTTGTCTGTGGTGAATCATGAAAAAGAAAACCCCAGAGGGTAAAGTACTTTACTGCCTCGCAGAGGGGGAAAAGTGGGATGAGGCATGAATGAAGATCTGTTGCCAGGAGGGGTGGTTCAAGCACTGGAACAGCTGATAGAAAGGCTCGATGAGCACCCTGACCCTGGGCAGGCAGCGGCTGTGGGAGATGCACTGGCTCAAGCCAGGGGCAGGAGAGACACAGACACCGTCGCCGATAGCTCCAGCATTTGCCTGCAACGCCGTGCACATCTGAGATTTTTTAATTAGGGACAGGGTCGTTTAGGGGAAGCTGACAGGAGAGGCTTTCGGGGGGAGAGCTCTTTC
>NW_009715856.1:56896-69130 GCF_000703405.1 Apaloderma vittatum | reverse complement strand
CTTTCCCTGGAGATGCCTGGTAGAGCCTTAACAGATGTCTTGCGCAGCCAGCAACACAAGCTGTTAAGGGTTTCTAAAAATCACAGTGAGGAGCCGGTCATTACGGAGAGCTCTGGACACTGTCAGGGTAACGAGCAAGCGGGCTAACGACAGGCTAATTGCTGGGCTCGGACGTAGGGGCTCTGTAGGCACCGGAGAGCGGCGTGTCTGTGCTCGCCTTGGACATCAATGAGCAGAGTGTTTATTTGGACATCTGAAAGGTCAGTTTGCTAAAACGCAAAACAATTCCTGGCGTGACCAGCTGGGACTGTAAATTTAGAGTGGGAGGTGTTAGCAAAAACTGGGACTTGTTCAAGGACATCCCAACAGTGCCCCAAAAGCCATGATTTCATAGACCAAAATAATTCTCCCAGGGAAGAAGCTGTCAGAGGCGGTTTGGACATGTAAGCGTGGTGGCCTGCAGCCGGAGGGGGAGGACCGCTCCACACCGAGTGATGCAGCAGGTGGGAACCAGGCGGGAGTCTGGCCGGCATCTGGGCTAGAGGAAAGGAAGCTGAACAGAGGATGAAGTGTTTATTCTGTTTTGCTGCCTTGGACAGAGCAGTGTGCCTTCCCCTCTTCCTCATCCTCCTTCTTTTGCTTCAACCATGCATTTTGGAGGGGTGACTCATGCTGAGCAGGCAGGATCAGACAATGAGAGTGCTGGTAGTGTGGAGCAGAGTGGCCATTGGGTGAGAAAAGAGACCTTAGTGGCATCTCCTGGGACCATGAGATGAAGGCAACTGGTGAAGACTTCAGAAGGGGTCTGCCCTGAGACCCAACACAGCAACCAGCCTCCTGGGCTACTCTATCCATCTCAGGTCAGGTTGGCTGTAGACAGACACCAGATAAGGTTGTAGGTGTGGTGACAAAATACCCGGGGTTAGCATTTCAAGCAGTCTCCTGTGCAGAGCAGGCAGGAGACATCTCTTCCTACATGGAGAAAGCCTCCCGTTGAGAGCCTGGGATGTGTCAAAACCCGGGGTCTAACACATGGGCTGGAGTAGGTGGAGCACCTCGGGGAGGATGGGGAAAAGGGAGGGCTGCAGCAACGTAAAGAACTGCTGGTGGTAGAAGGGGAAGCCAAGGAAATCAACGAGCTGTCACTGGCTAATGGCAGTGAGAAGTCTTTGAAAATACACATTTAGGATGACCAAATCAAGCCAACCCCCAATCCCAGCCCTGTGCAAAAACGACTGGAATCTAATTGTAACAAGCAAAACCATAAGTATGCAATAGATGACTCCAGCCCGTGCTTGGGTCAAAGCATAGAGACACATTCAATCCTGGGAGGGGTTTAAGAAATTAACATCTGTAACAGAGGAGGCTGTGCAACCTCAGACCAACAGGCCTGGTTAACTTACACCCTTGCGCCAGGAACAAGCTGCTGGAAGAGTCCCTGAAATGCTTACACTGACATGGAACAAATCTTGGAAAGACAGGACAATATTGAGGGCTTGGAGACATGCCAGGAGCCAGGGTTTGATGGCCCAGGAGAGCAACATACAACCAGACGTGGTGTCCGCTCATCACGGAGCCCTGGCCCCGTGGGCTGGGAAATGAGCTGCAGGACGCGAGGCTCGGCTTATCCCGCTCGCTCAAAGAAGCCTGGGAGCTGACGTGATCATTTTTATAGGTACTTGCACATAAAGATTTTTCCTGGTCAGGGAGGCTTTTGGGAGTGTTGACGAACGCATGCTACGGTCCACTGGCTGGAAACCTAATTTAGACAAATTCAGCCTTGAACCAGCTGCAGTTTCCCACTCCTGGAGGGTCACCAGGTGCTGGAGGATGCTGGGAGGATTCAGCATTGCCTGGAGGTTTGGTGCTGCAGAACAATGTCTTCCTGCAAGCTGGGCTTTGAGTAGCTTGTAGGAGAGATTCTCTAAGTAACCTTTGCTGACAAGGATCAAATCATGGTGTTCAGTCTGTTCCTTCATGGCCCTTGTGAGGAACGGGCTTTTAGGCTCACAGCGTGCACAGTTTCTTGTTAAAGAAAGATTTCTGATCAGCCTCGGGGCTCCACGCAGCACCAGGGCAGCTCTTTTCCCAGAACATCCAACATCACACTTGGATACTTACTTCCCTGTTGCCCATCTGTGTGAGGGCATCCTTGCTGTTCCACCCCTGCCTGCTCCTTCCTCCTCTGCCCCATCCTACCTCAAAAAGCAAGGGATGGTTTGGTGATTCCATATATTGCTGGGGCAAAATCTACCTCCACCTTGCCGGTGCCCCTTCCTCCAGGAGCTCCGAGGAAGGGGAGGGCTCTGGCCGGTCTCTAAAGAGCCTGTTTCAGTGCCAGGACAATACTGGGAATTTTGCCTGGTGCCATTTGCACAGCTCGTGCTTTGGCCAGTCCCCAGAGCCGCCCAGTGCTTTATTTCTGTGGCACTCGTTCAACAGGCGGCAGGGAGCGACAAAAATAGACGCTGAGAGAAGAAGCAGATGAGAAATGGCATCCTGAAGGGATGGGGAGCACCTGAGCCCTGTAGGGCACTGTTATGGGAAGCTCACAGCACTGGGTCACTGGTTGGCACCCAGTTGCTCCTGCAGTGGGCCAATGGGACCCCTTTCCCCTCTCCCTTGGGGATGGGACCAGATGAGCTTCGACTCATACCGGCTGCTTTGAAGCTCTGCTCAGCTCCTGGGAAGATGTCGTGGAAGTACAGGAAGGGCTGGGAGTGGGACCGTGACTCTGCAGAGGACCCCCTCCAGCTGAACTAGGTGGTGGTCCCAGGGGACAGGTGTTGGGAAAAGTCTCCTCTCCCCCAGCACCCTCCATGGTGCTGAGAAGGCTCCTGGGGTGCAAGGGTGGTGACACCATCCGTGTCAGCTCACCTGTGCAGATGCAGCCGCCTGCAGTGCCCGTGTCCCCAGCTGAGCAGGCTGTGCTGGCCCCAGCCTGCCTGGGATGGGACCTGGGGTGGTCTCGATGACCACCCTGCTGAGACGACCCCCAGACTTGGGCCGCGTGGCCCCTGCTGCCAGGCACCCTGCCCAGCCTCAGGCTGCCCTCAGCTCCATCCCCTTGACCTCCCCGGGGAGCCAGCTCCATCCTCTTCCAGCCCTGGGGAGAGGTGTCCACTGCCTGCTCTATCTCACTGTCTGGGAATTTCTCCTGAGACTTTGCCTGCGTTGTGCTGTCCTTATTTGCACCTCTTTAGGCTCAGTCATACCCTTGCACCATCTCCCCTCCTCCTTGGTGCATCTCCTTCCCTCCACCAGCTGCCCTGGAGATCCCTCTTGCTCCTGGACCTCTTTTGGTGGCCCCAGGGACACTGTGCAGCACTGTTGAGAAGGACCACTACCTCTCCCAGCTGCCCCCCATCTCCAGGGCTGGTCTCTGAACCCATACAGCTGCCTCCATCTCTAGCCAGGCTGGGGATGGAGGCAGCTTCAGGCTGGCCACCGAGTCCCCCACCCTACCAGCTTGTGACTAGCCTAGCTCTGTTCACAGCCCCTGGTTTTAAGGCTAATTTTTGCTTTTCAGTCATTTCTGAGCTAAGGTTGGAGCCAGGTGGGTACCTGCACTTTTAGGCCAGGTACAGCCTGCACGTGTTCACGTTTCTCATCCTCCCTGCAGCTCTGGGGTAACGCAGCACATCTGGATTCCTTGCATCCAGCCCCCATCTGATGTGCCACATCTGGATTCCTTGCATACAATCCATGTCTAACAGGCTGTGTCTGGCTTCCCAGCATGTGATTCCTAGATAACAAGTCACTCCTGGATTTCCTACATGTGATTCTTGGATAACATGGCATATCTGGATTCTTTACATTCAATTCCTGGACAATATGGCACATATGCTCTCTGGCCAAGGCTGGGGCTGGAACATGACTTTCTCTTTACAGTTTAAAGGATTTTTTTTTTTTCTGGAGAAAATGAAGCTTTGACCTGAATTGCTGGCTGCCTCACAAAATCTCCCTTCTACCTCGGCTTTGGCTGCTTTTGGCTGGGAGCCTGGCTTGAAAACAAAGATCCTATCTCCCCCCGCCCCCTGGGCTTTGGGATTGCTGGCGGTGGACACACTGCCCCTCGCCAATCAGTGCTTACAATAATATTTTTCTCTAGGATTGAGCTTGGAATAACTTTGTTTTGACATAATCTGAACTAATGTCTCCCCGGCAATGACAGTAAACACTCGACAATAAGTCACAGCGCAGCCCTGAAGCTCTGCAGAAGGGGCTCCTGTGGCTGGACACGAGCGAAAGGGCACAGGGCACAGCTACAGGGAAGGAGCTGGTGATGGCAGGGTGGACCATAACCCCAGAGGTCTACTTTGCACCCCTTCCCTTCCAGCCAAATCCCTCACTCGCTCTGCAGAGGGTGATGGAAAAAGCAGCACGGGACCATTGCTAATCAGTTTCTGGGGCACGGGGAGTTATTGTGTCTGCGGCGGTGGCAGCTCCAATTTAAAACACTGTCGCGGCACTATTAATGATCCTGCTGCTCAGTGACTCCAGAGCTCAGCCTGGGACCTAGGAACAATAATGTTTGTACAGCCCAGAAAGAGCCTCTGAGCTTCAGTCCATGTCTTGTGCCGGCCGTGCCCTGCTTTCTCTTGGTGCTGTCCCCCCAAGCTGGTGTGCTCAGGGTGCCTTGTGCTGGCACTGGCTGCTATTGCCATTGCACATGATTCCTCACCTCTCTCCCAGGGAGGGACCCCAGCAGCTCTCACCGTCATGAGGTCAAACTGCACCCAATGAAACAAAGAAGGCTTTGCAGACACACAGCATCTCCTGGAGATGAGCTCATGGCTGGACCCATCACTCCAGGCTCAGGGGAGATGGTTGTGGTGGAAGAAAGACCAGGGGCAGCGTCCTGTGGGGAGTGAGCAGATAAGGACAGGAGAGGTCCCTGTAGAGAGGACATGTGGGCTAGAAGTGGTGGGGACAGGCTCCTTGCCTGGATCCTCCTCCTGCCCTCATGTTACCCAGCTCCTGTGGGCACAGTCTGCTCTGTCCTCCCTTTGGAGTGGCACCAGCTATCCAGCCATGCCTTGAGCACTAGCTGGACCTGGGCCTGAACCTGCACCTGGTGTTATCTCCAGAGCTGCACATGGGGCAGTGGAGAGCTGCCCAAGTGCCTCCAAGATCTCCACTTGCCCCAGAACCTCCAGCTCCTTGGCACCAGGCAATGTCCCACTGGTGCTGGTTCCCTCCCATTTCTCTTCCCTCACTGTGCTGGTCCTGTGGTCCAGTCTCCCATGGGATCTCGCAGATAGCACTGGTCCCAAACTGACAGCTCAAGCCCATTCTGACTTGTTTTATGAGTCCAGCACGGTCTATCCAAAGGCTGAATCCACAAAGAGGGTCTCTCTTCCTCCTTCACCTGGAGAGCTCAGTTTCTCTGCTGCTTCTCATCCATCCCACCTGCACCTCCTCGTCCGATCACACACAGAGCAGGATGGAAACCAGTACTGACAGCAAACACTTCCTATTGCTTCCCTTCCCCTTCTCAACTCTCATTTTCGGTGTCACTAAGACACAGACAGCACTTTAGAAGGGTGTTTTTAATGAGTCAGAGGTCAGGCAGTGCAGGTGAGCCAGCTGTGCCCACACACTGCTTCTCTCCACGAGGTGCCACATAGACCCATCCCTGCCTCAGCAGTGTTTGGGGTCTGTGAGGACAGGCAGAACTGCAGAGGGAAGGTCCATCAGGGCAAGTAGGACTTCAGGTTGGAGATGTGCAGCACTGTCCCTGCTTCTTGCTGGGGACCATGGAGGTTTCCACAGCACAGGAGCTGGAGTGTCATCCCTGCATGGAGACTCCACACTGTAGCGTGGAGTTGTAAACCAGTTCTGAACCTCTCTCGAGGGATGTGAACTGCTCTCAACATTCCCCTCCAATGGAGTCCTTGGGTACAGCTAGAGCTTTGGCTTCTCTGGTTATCCTTGAAGACTGCAGGTTGCTTTAACATTATTTATATATATTTTATGGGTGAAACCATGTGCTTGATATTGGGGCAGGAAAAGAAGCTATGGAACAATAACTGGGAGACTTGTGAATGTCGCTAGAGTGAGCCCTGGAAGACTGGAAGGTGGATGGATGCGTCTGATGTGAGTAGTGCCAAGGACAGTAAGAAAAGTCTGCCCTGGGCTCTGTGTTGCATACAAAGAAAGCAAAGAAGAATTCCTTGGAGAGGATGCAAAAGGGACAGGAGGCACATTTAATAGCTGCAGAACCATTAGCTGCTCCAAGTGGCCAGGGCAGAGGTCAGGGAGTTAAGAAGCAGCGTCTCTGCTTTGCAGACAGGAGCTCTTCATTGATGAAGTTTCACCAAATGGCTTGTGTGACTGCATGTTTCAGAGAGAAGGACAGAGGGGACAGGCAGGCAGGGACAGTCTGGCCACAGAGCAAGTGCTGAGGTACCTCTCCCCAAGGGGATGATGGGCTCCCAGAAAAGCCTGGGACCTGTCTGGGTGGCCTTATTCATCCCTGTCTCCTTTTCTTTCCTCTTTGTCATGTTCCAGGAATCCTTTCATCCATGTGTTTGTTTTTCTTTCCCTCTCCTTGCAGATGCTCGGTAATTCTTTGAACATATCAGGCGGGTTTGTGTATCCCAGTATCTGAGCTGTTTTGTGGATTCACCCCAGAAGAAAACAGGCACCTCTGGAGCAAATTGCGCACTGGCCTGAGGTCATGTCTACCAGCAGCCTGGCAAACTGATGGAATGCTTGCTCTGAGCAGAGGGCAGGCAAGCAAGCTCAATGGGAGAGGGATGTTGCATATGGGAGCACTTTCCAAGGTGAGGAGAGATCATAGGTGCTGATGGGAATAAACATTGAGGTGCAGGAAGGATAAGTCAGCGGTGGTTTGTAAATGCAAAAAGCCTGGGGCCGTGGTGGAGCCGTGGATAAGTCTGGCAGCTCCTTTGGAAAAGTGAATTTGCAGATCGCATTTCCCTGGATGCTTTGTGGAGTATCAGACGGTGGTTATGGGACGTGGCCTTTCCTGCAAGGACATCTGCCCCCTGAGGCCAGCCTGGGCTAGGAGTGTCAGGACCATCTCTGCCCATGGGTGAGTGCCAGCACACCAAGTCCTGAGGGTCCCTCTTACTTAGTGTCTTGGCCACTTTGGATATTCCCCTTCAATGTCTGAATGAAGAGATGACCCAAAGTGACAGTCGCCATGTCCACTGTCCTTCATGTGCCCCCAACCAACTGCTCCATGTGGTGTGGGTCCTGTGACATGTCCTTCTTCATTTGCTTGGGTCATCAAGTACTGCTGTGACCATGCAGAACCTCAGGGACCACGGTCCTTGGGGATGCGAAGTCGAGAAGTTCAGAACAAGATGCACAAAACAAACGGTCGGCAGCTGGGAGAGCGATGCCACTGGATGAATGCCGCTGATTCAGCGACAGCGGCTGCCCTCCAGTGCAAGGCCTTAGGATGTCCATGGACAGTGGAGTGGACGTAAGTCATCAGAGTGACGAGCTGGGCAGCTGTTGGGTGTGATGGAGTTACTTAGAGGATGTTTCTGTGGACAGTGAAGCAGTGATCATTACTCCGGGACAGTTCAGCCTTGCTGTATCTGAGCCAGTCCCTTGCCAAACGACTGGTGGTGCCCTCCAAATGCTCTCTGCTTCCCAGCCGTGTCCAAACATTTGCACCTCCAGATCTGAGAGCTGCAGGGAGGAAACAAAGGGAGCCTTGCTGGCACAAGACTTTTTTGGATAAGTATTTACTCTGAAGACTTCCATCTTCGAGGAATTCCATATTCTTGGTGGCAAAATACAGAGGTCCTCCTGCTGAGCCGACATCATTCTCCTAAATGAGTGACCAAGAGGAGGATCAGGACAGAGCTACTGGCCCCGTCATTCCCCATCACTCCCAGAGATGGGACGTGCTTGTTGGGGCTGACCAGAGGCAGCCAAGAGCTCTGCAGCCGCCTCCTTCCCATGACCACACGACAGCATAGGTGGAGCAAAATCCAGAGCTACAGAAATTGGGGTCTCCCCCAGCACCCCCGTGGCCCTTCTGTGGGCGGTGGCTGCCTCTCCTGCCACCCCAAAGGAACAAAGTGCACGAGCACAGCAGCCCGGAGCTGGAGCACCCCGGATTTAGGGCTGCCTCTGCCCGAGCGCAGAGGAGGCCTGAGGACATGGATGGGGAGGGGGGAATGGAGGGAGGCAGCACAGAGGAACAATTGAAAAGAGGAAAAAGGAAATCCTCCTCGAGCTGTGAAAGTGTTTTCCCAGACTGTCTGGCCGCTACGATGACCTCATTCTCCGAGGTGCTGTTAATTGGGCCGAGAGACTGGAGAACAGGACGTCCAGCACCACCAGCCCCACCAGCACAGTCACCTGCTCAGCCCCCCATGCCCAGCATCTCTCCCTAAAAACCTGACTCAGCCTGTCCCCAGAGGCAACTCTGAGCCCCCTTGGCTCCTGCCGGAGGCTGTTAACGAGGGTTAACAAGCCACAGATTTCTATGAGTTCATCTCTGCTGTTTATCCTGGAAAATCCCTTTTGCAAACCCAGTGATGCGTGCGCAGATCTGGAGGGAGGGGGGAGCATCCCAGCGCTGTGCGGGCAGGGAGCCCGTCTCCAAGGTCTCCGCTCATCCTGAGCATCTCCCATGACTACGAAGCTCATGACCATGCACAGAGGAGCAGGAGCCAGCAGCTGGAGCTTGGGCTCCTGGGCTGGGTGGGAGAAGCAGGATTGTTCTTTACCAGAGGTAAGGAGCTTGTGGGGTGACTCGGCAGGGGAAGGATCCTGCCCTGTGGTTGCACCACACGTGCTTTTCTCTGGTCACATCAAACGACAGTGAGCCAGAGCCAGGAGAGCGTGAACTGCCAGAGCAGCAGCTTTTGGGGAGCCATGAGGTCCAAGCAGCTTCCACAGGAACCCATGGAGGGGACAATGCAGGTGTGAGTGGCTCTCTGCTCCCTGGAACTGCATGAGTGCAGGTGGGCAGCCTTCACCACCTTGTCCTTCAATCCCCTCTTCTTTTCTGCTCTCCACTCCCCTGAGATGAGCCTTGTACCTGCTCTGAGATTCCCTGAGCAGGAAGCATCCAGTGCTTTTCTGTGCTTTACTTGCCGCTTGGGTGCAAATGTCCTGCAAGCTCCCGCCCTCAGGTCATGATGGCTTATTTCTTGGTCATCCCATCCAACCATCAGAGACATTCATCTTCCCACACTGAGAGCATAAGACATGACCGTAAATACAAAGTGTCCAAAACATTTTTTTTCCCACAGTTTGGCTTTCATGAGTTAAGGGAGCTTCTTTTTACCACCAGCGATGCTGAAGAACTCTCTCTAAAACATCAAATGCCGTATATTTGTAGCTTTCTTCAAAGATAAGAGAGGATTCCCTGTGGCATTGGAGGCTCCGTTCCCACCCCCACTGGGCGCCTTTAAAATGGCTGTAGTACCATATTTGTCTATTCTAAACTCCAAAAGGTCTTAATATCTTCTCCAAGGCTGGCATGCTGCTATGGAATCTGAAATGCTGGCAATGAGCAGGGACTGATAGTGGCATTTTTTGTAGTGGAGCCTCATCGACTCTTCCTCCAGGACAAAGAGCGGCAAGGAAAGCCAAGAAGTCCTCTTGGGAGGCTTTCTGCCAGACGTGAGCTGTGTCAAGTTTGCAGTTTTGGATCAGGGATATGGCTTGCTGGAAGCAAGCTGTGATACCACCAGCAGCACTTGCAGGGCCTCTCGCATCCCTACGAGTGGAGCTGGAGGAGACACTCGTGTCACATCCGTGCAGAGCCGTTGCGCTCAGTGGGCGAGCAGATCTGCAGAGCATCTCATTCATCTGTCTCTGCTTTTGTTCCCCTGGGAGACACCTGTGCCTGCCAAAGGGATCGGAGCTCTCATCCAATCAGTCTTAACTTTTCAAATAACCCCTAATTAGCCAGACACATCACTGCCCAAACCTTCATTCTTTGTGATCAGCAATCGCCTCTCCTCTGTCACTTTGGAACCCCTCTTACAGGACTGCTTGGAAAGTTCTGCAAGGAAGTGCAAAACCTTTGAGTTTTGCACAGGAGCAGGTGCAAGGAGGAAAAGATTTTAAGACAAATAAGAGATGCCATCTGGTTCCAGTGCCCCTGTACTTGTTTCTGTTGCAGAATCTCTTAAATAATTTCTGTGACATTTGCTAGGTTTTGGTTTTTTGAATGTCTTCTTTTAATGTGAACAACACTGCTGTCATGCCCACATTATTCTCTGGAGCTGAGTAGTCTCTCCCAAACTTAGAAAATTAGGATCTTCTCCTGCTAACCTAGTTGGTAGTGGGGAGTGTTTTGTTGACATGGCTTGATTCTGCTGCAGAAGTTTTATTGTTTTGACACTTGTCTTAATTCTATCATGAACATTTCAAGTTGTATGACTTTCGCATACTTTTTATTTCCTACTACTTTGCTGTTACTCCCTTTGGAAATGGCTTTAGGTTGAGACTTCAAGCCCCCCTTTTTTTTTTCGGGATCCCGCTGATTTTTCTTATGGGATGACTTTAGCTGATGAGTTATGACTTTATCTCCATTTTTCAAACTACTTGGGAAGCAGCTGATGTTAATTGTTGAGTCTTAGTGATGTCATGGGATTGCATTTGGAACAGAGTAGTCATTATGCTCTGTCTCAACTTAAATTGCAGATTCTAATAGTGAAATCTTGCTGTCTTCTTGGCTGTCCAAATTTGTTTGAAAAGCCTCTTGCAATACCAATGAGTCCATCTCTTCCTTAAGGATGTCACTGAAAGCATTGTTATTAGGCATGAGAGTATTGACCTCTGCATCTGGTTCTGTGTTGTTTTGAGACATAACTTGAGATCCAGATTCTTTGCTAATAAAATCATCATCTTAGGCAGAATTTAGAGCTGGCGTATTCTGACCTAGTACTTATGTTTTAATTTTCTCTATTTCTAAATAAACAAACCAGACTTGAATATGGTATTTCTTTTTCCCTATTTTTTTTTTTAGTCTATTTGAGCCAATAACTTTACATGGGTCCAGCCCACGCTATTACTCACCTCTCTTGCCTAATCTAGATCTGAACTAATTGAGAATAGCCTTGTTTTTCCCTGATGAGCTACTGATGCTTCATTAATGATGTTTTCTACTCCGGCATGGGGACACCACTCCCCCTGTCCCTTTCCCTTGACAGCTTGTTGGTGGGCAGCAGTGGGTCCTCCCTGGCTGGAGAAGAGCTGGTGCTCAGCGGATGTTCTGGAGGTGGTCCAGCTGCCACGGGAGGCAGCACAGACCCCACCACGTGCATGGGCAGGAGCCTTCCTGGGCTGGAAGGTTGGTAGAAGTTGGCCATCTGTGTTCATCAGACCCGAGCGCTGGTGGTGGGGAGCAGGGTGCTGGTGGGCTGGCCATACTGAGCTGTCCTCCAGACTGGCTCCACTGCTCAGCCCATCATCCCAGTGCCAGGGGCAAGGCATGAGATGCCCCAAGACTGGAGCGAGGGATCAAGTGGGGACAGCAGCATGCTCTGGGGTGTCAGCAGAGGGGTGCAGTGGCACCTGTCCATTGCCCCAAGCAATGCCCTTCTAGCAGCATGCAGCCCCGCACTCTGTGGGCAGCTGCCTGGACCTGTCTGAGTGCCTCCAGATGTGCTGGTGGCTGACAAGCCAGCTGTGTGCTGCTGCTGAGAGTCCTCAGACCGGCTGTGTCTGAGGGATGCTGCCAGCGCATCCCCTCCCTCCATCCCCTTTAGGGGGCTGGGGCCCCAGCCCCTGGGCCCCCCCCCGACCCTCAAGCACTGCCTGTCCATGGGGAGCCCCTCTGCGCGGGTGCGGGATGGGCTGCACCTCCCTCCAGATGTTTGTGTGGCCCTTGACCCCCTGTTCTCTCACAGCAGGGCCTGTCTGGGTCACACAAGGGGCTGGGCAGGCTCCGAAAGCGCTGGTTCTTTTGGTTGCTGGAGCGGAGATGAGAGGTGATGCAGTGTAGCAGCAGCAGGCACATCCTGGTGGGCAGTGGTGGTCCCCAGGGGGGAAACTGAGGCATGCACGACCTTCGTGATGGAGCCAGATCACCTTCTTGTCTGTCAAGAGCTAAACACAACCATGTACTGGTGAACTAGTTGGCCAGCTATTGCTCGTGGGCAACATGATGCCAGCGTAGGGATGATCTCGGGGGCACGTTCAGAGGGATTCAGGAGGAAGCCTTGAACTCTGGTGTCCTAGGCAGCCCAGAGACCACCAGGCTGCAGCCAAAGCCCCTTGCAGCTCTAA
>NW_009715856.1:36119-56880 GCF_000703405.1 Apaloderma vittatum | reverse complement strand
AGGACAGAGCAAATGTGCAGGCCAGCATCCTCGTGCCCTGCAGCATCCCTCAGCTGGTGCTGGCCCTGAGATCCCAGCTGCGACCACGATTTTCCTTGGGCAGCCTGGAGCCAGCCCCACGTCCCCACCCTCCACACCCTTTATCAAGTTCCTGCAGCCTTTCCCCCTTGCCCGTCTGGGCCCTCTGCCAGGTCAGACCAGGATGGAGAGCGTGGCAGGCTGCCTGCAGCCCACCTGCCCCCTCTGCTCGCGCACCGCGGTCTCCTTGCTGCTCACCATTTCATCATGCAACCTTTGCAGATGCTTGCAGGGGGCAAAGCCAGCCTGGCATGGGCTTTCCTAGGGACAGGGGGCACCTTGCACGGATCCAGCCTCTCTTCCTCCTGGCTTGTGCCCCGCTGGCATCTCCAAACCGCTTTGATGGGTTTAGCACACTCTGAGTCCCTAATGAGTAGTGCCAGGGAAGGCATGTGCCAATGTCCTGGAGGCGAAGCAGTCCTACGCCCAGACTGGAGAACCCTTGGCCCTTCCTCCTGCTTCCTGAGGCTCTTCTGCTTCCCCAGGTAGTCCTGCAGCCTGTGTCCAAACCATCCCCACACCGCTCCAGACTTTTCCTTTACGTCACGGCTGTTCATCCACCCTGAGGATATGTGACAGGGACAACCATGACCTTAACAAGCTTTTGGTGGTTTTGAGGCAGTAGGGTTGGACAATGGGATGTGGAAGCTGTTATATGCATGAGGGGACCTTGGGGGACAGTGGCCTTGGAGACACGACTGCCTGGAAGAAGATGGATCTTTCCAGGCTTTCTGCCTTCCCACGGCCCCTTGGCCGGCTGAAGAGCCTATCAAGGGCTGTGCAGGAAGCTCTCCCTGCTCTGGAGTCACCCCGACTATCAGGAGTTGTTTCTGGATGAGAAATTGTCCAGCAGCGGCTGCCAGGAGGGATGGGATGGGCAGTATTCGGAGGAAGCAGGGCTGGGCTGGGCTGGGATAGCATGGGCTGGGATGCCCAAAATGTGACAGAAGGACCAAGCACTTGCCAGGCCACCTTCAGCCCACTGAGATGCTCCTTGTAGCAAATAGAGGTTGGGCTGAGGAATGAGCTGGTGCTAAAGGACACGTTGCTGATGTTGAAGAGGGATATGGGGAATAGTACATGGAAAGGCCAGAAAATACTCTGTCAAGGCACTGTGAGATGCATTGAGACTCAGCTGCCAGGGATGGGGCTTCACAAAGTCTTGCTCTCTGGCCACTGCCCAATGAGTGCTGCGAGGCTGCAAAGCTCTTGCTCAAATACCAGATTTCTCCAGGTCACTTTCTGCAAGGAGCTGGGAGATGTGGCCAAGACCTGGGATCCATGTCTGTGCCACAAGGTGGGCAGCAGAGGCCAGCAGCAATGCTTTCTTCTCGTTTCTCAGCTCCACCATCCTCTGCCACCCTCTAACCCTGCTTTGCAGCCTGCAGCACCTGTGGGACACAGGGGACATGGCAGAAAGGCGTCCTCGAGTCTCCAAAAGCACTAGGGCACGGGGAGGATCTCCCATGGCCATGACCTCGCTGTTAAGGACAAGGTGTCTCTCCGGAAGGTGCATGTCTTGAAATCTCCCGTCCTGGTGCCTTGGCAGACTTGACTTTGCTGTTTTTTGTGTCTGGGCCCCTTATCTCTGTATCCCACCTAGCACGGTGCTGGCCCTGGTGTCCCTGGTGCCAAGGCCATGGGCTAATCACAGCCCCGTGCCCAGCCCAGCACGGCAGCTCGGGGGACAATTGGAGGAAGCCAAGTCCCTCGGCAAACCCTGAGATTTCTTCTGGAAGTGACAACTGATGGGAGAGTTGGCAGGGGATGACGCCATACACGGGGACTGGCACAGTCCCAACCAGCACAGCAGGAGCTGTGCCCTCTCCGGCTCCATGTGCAGCCCCCTGCCCGGACCCCCACATCTCCAGGGGTTCAGACAGGCAACCTGGTGCACACAGCACAGGGCACACGTGCACACAGCCAGTGAGCACCTCACATTCGTTGTGGGCTTCCTGCAACCCCAACGTGCACCAACTTAATGTTTCATGATGGCAGAGCCACACGTGCACATCTGCGTGCATGTACCTACTTGTGCTCATGTCGCTGTGGCAGGGCTGCACGCACACGTGAACGTGGACACAAGAAGATGGGGGCCATGCTTGTTAGCACAGGTATGAGTGGTGCACATGTCTTAGGGCCCAGGAGCAAGCTGGGGAAAACAGGACCACGTCCACACATGTGCAGAGAAGGAGGTGCCGCAGTGCGTGCACGTGTTGAGTGGTTACAGATGATCTTGGGTACCCTCCTGCTACATTTCTCAGTGTTTTTACCCCTGCATGAACACACTGCCCCAACCCAGCAGCCGAATTCCCTACCTGCTCACACTGTGGGACTCAGTGGAGGTGTCAGAGTGATGCACCTCAACATCTCCTGCACCTGCTTGTGTTCAGAGAGCCATGAAATCCCTGTTCAGAAATGGCAAAAAGGCACTCTTTTTTTTTTTCTGCTGCCTCTGAAGCCCAGCTGCTTTGGGGACCCCAACTCATCCTGCCTATCCCCACGGTGGGGTCCCTGCTTGACCATGCACGCTGTGCTGGAGCACAGCTGGCCATGCCTGAGCCGGCCTGCTTGGAGAAGGCAGAGGGGAGTTTGGCTCTGGAGGACAAGCTGCTTAAAAGGCTGGAGACGTGCAGGCAGCTGAGGCTTTCCTAGGCAGCCAGGAGTTCCTGGAAGTTGGCTCCTGCTGCCAGAGAGCGAGTCCTGGAGAGCTGCACGGGTGAACCTTCCTGAAAAGATTCGCCCCGTGCCAGCTCTTGCCCCGCCATGGGCTGCTCCGGCGGGGCCGGCTGCTCTCTCCACGCATCCTCCTGTGGGCAAGAGGCATGCACGTGGCCAGTGCCACAATCTCCACCACAACCTCACCTCCCAGAGGAAACCGACCGCCTGCCCAGGCTTTGCCCTGGCAGACGCGTGGCCCAGAACTGCCGTCATCGCCATCCCAGGCCCCAGTCCCAGCCCTGAGCCTCTGCTGGCCCTGTTCCCTGGCTGGGAGACCGTCCCAGGCGTAGGCTCGGGTACCTTCCAGCAAGGATGTCCTGTGGCTGATAATGCCCCTTAGCTCATGGCCCTGTAGCTCCTTCTCATGCCCTGCACCCTCTCGGGCTTCCAGCAGCAACATGTGTTCTCCTTCCGAGTGGAATAAAGGTAGGTGTCTCCTTCTGTGTTAGTCACTCCATGTCCTGGGAGCAGTTCAGCTTGACTCTGTCACACCACGTGCCTGGGATGCCCAGCGTGCATCCTCCAGGAGCCCATCCCATGGGCCAGAGTCACCTCCAGCCCCACGAACACTTGAATGGTGCCTACTCGCCATCTGAGACATCCACTGGCAGTGTCCAGTCTTGTTTCCTCAGAGGCTGTGGTGAAACTCCAACCATCAGGTCACTCCTGTGAGCCAAAGCCACACTGTACTTCTGTCCCTTCATCTGAGTGATCCAGATCATCCCTCCACCAGCATGAGCAACCAGTCCAGCACATGGCTGGACAGGAGACAGCCGGCAGCCCTCAGGACCCAGGAGAGGGAGAGGACAAGGGCACATGGTGGACAAGCAGTAGCACAGAGGTTCCAGATGCCATCCCCCAAGATCTCATCCATGATACCAGGATCCTCTTGACCCTTTGATCCTCTTGACACAACCATGTCACCTCTGCAGCTTGTCTTTGCCTCAGGGGCTTCCACCAGAGGAAGCCATCTCTTACAGCACAGCTCCCATGCACAAAACAACCTTGCAGCATCACACCATGCCCATTTTCTTGTACTCCATTTCTCCATGTCACCCATTCACTGCTCTGCTGAAGCCTCCTGAGCCATCCTATTCTGTGCTATGCCTCTTGCTCCTCGGAGATGCTGATGACCTGGCCCCAAAAATGCCTTGTAAGGAGCTCTGCTAGCTGCCACGCCTGGCCCTCCAGCACACCCTGTCCTCTTCCTCATGACTCAAATGATCCTGTGTCACCCTCCTTCTCCTCCAGCCTTCATCTTAATTGCCTCTTGTCTAATAAAAAAAAAAACCAACCAAAAATGAGCTTTGTTTTTTTTTTTCAAAGATGCCAAGTCAATCTGGTACAGTCTATCCCTGATAAACAGCCCTCCCTCGGGGCCTCTTGGGATCAGAAATAGCGCAGGGGCTGGACCTGCTCGGAGCAAACATTCCTTCCTCCCCGCACACACACGTCTGCTTCCCCTGGCCGCTGGCAGCCCGGCCGTCCCCCAGGAGCTGCGGGGCCTCGGGGACTGGTGCCACAATTGCATCTGAGGAGGGGGATATGCCCACTTTCAGACAGCCGAGCATGCCCCTCAAGCTTCCCACTCCTGCCAACCTTCCCTGCAGCACAGCTTGGCTGAGCTCCCCGTTTCTTCAGGGGAAAAAAAAAAAAATTATTAAAGCATGCCACTGAGTCATGATAATCCCAAGGGGCAGGTGGTAAAGCCCCACTGGCGGTGGCTGAGGGCTGGTATGTGCTGCTGATCCCCCTGGCCACCTCCCGGGGAACAGTCGCTGCTGCCGTGGGGGGGTTCCCACTCGCTCCTGGGGCAGCAAAGCATGAGCACTCGGGTTCCTCCCTGCTCCGTGGCCAAGGGGCACTGGTGGGGGGTCGCTGCTCCACAGGAGAGCTGGGCGGTCCTTCATGGAGCTTGGTGCTGGGCCGGTTCCCTCGCTGGAGCCATCGCACTGGACACGGTGACCTACCCAGTGCTCCCAGGAGGCGTTGCCTGTGCGCAGCCCTCTCAGCACTGCTGGGTGAAAAGCTGGTGCATCTCACACAACAGACTTTGCCCTCTGAATCCTCATCCTGCTGGTTCTTCCAAAGGTTTTCACTATCCTCTTTGCCTCATGAGGGTTTCAGCACCAAAAGCTGCCCATCGTGAGCTGTCCCTTCCCCGCTCCCTGCTGGGACACCGGCCTCTGCCCGCCCTGCTGTACCTGGGACCTTCCCTTCCCAGTGACAGTTTTGTCCTCTTTTTCAAGAGGGGCTGCTTAACACAATCAGTCTCTTAAAGGATTACGAATACAACTTTCTGAAAAAAGACAGGGAGCCCCCTTATACCGCCCATCACAATATCTTTGTGGATGTCATCAGGTGTCCCCTGTAGTTCAGTGGCTCCTGATACCGTCTGCTTTCTTCTCTGTAATCATCTTTGTGACTCTTCCCTGTCCTGTCATGCAGCCAGTCTCCCTTCTATGGGTGTGAGCCGAGCACAGCCCCTGGTGGGGACACACCAGGACGCTCACAGCCTTGCTGCTTCTATTCCAGCTCCCCCATGTCACTGCTTTTGGGGAATGTGATCACAAATTACCTGCCAGACGCCCAAGCTGCCTCCTGGAAGGGAATCCCCCAACAATGGGAAGGGGGGTCAGGACCCATGGTCTGTGTCCATGGGGTCAGAGCCCCTGGTCCATGCTCTGCTCCTGCCAGAGTGTCTTCATGCACGGCTAGAAGCACACAGCTTCTCACAGGGCATGGTGATTGCTCTCTCCCACCACAGTCCGTGCCATCTGCAGACAGTATTAATCATGTTTTTCGTCCATTAATCACTTATAACATTAATCATGCTGTCTTCGTGTTTAATAGCGGAGGCCTGGGACAGCAGGAACTCGCTCGCAAGTGATGGGCCTCATCTCAGCTGCTTCTGAGAGTTGACAGCCAGCCAACGCTCAATTACATTTCACGTATGCCATGTGGCTTTTATATTGTTTAGTCTCTAATTGGAATCTGGGGCCGGATTGAATTACCTGTCCCACAACAGCGCACGGCGTTGACACAACTACCGCCTCTAGAATTACATCGCAGAGCCCTCGCGTTCGCTGGAGCCGATCCCTCCCCCAAAATTGTGCTGCAGCTGCTCGGCTCTCAGCCGTCCACCCATGTCTCACGAAACATGGTCTCTTTGGCTGGTCTGTGGCTGCTGGAGCAGGAGCGTGAACGTGGAGAAACAGTTGCATGAAACATGGTTCTCAGCCTACGTGCAGAGCACCTGTGTCTCCTGGCAGGAAAGCCTCTGAAAGCATCCCTTTGGGGGGGTTCTCTCAGAAACCCCCAAGATTTGGTGGGAGAGGGTCTCTGGAGGGCTTCAGTCCAGTCTCTGACTCACAGCAGGACCAACCCCAACACTTGGTCAGGGCAGCTGTGGCTTTTTCTACCTGAGGCTTGAAAGCCTCTGAAGATGGAGATCTCCCCCCACTCTTTTGCTTGTCCCCGTACTGGGATCCTTCCTAGAGTCAATATTGCATCTTGGCCACAGGAATAAACATGCCAAATTTTGGTCACAAGTTGCATGGTCTCTGCTTCCCTACCAAGAGCAGAGAAATACTCTCCTATGGGTAAAGTACTTCTGGTCAGGGAACTAGCCCCTGTTTCACCACCCCAGCAACATATATACTTCATGTCAAAGGGATTTATGCATATAGCTAATGCTTAGCACAGCTTTTTCCCACCTTTTATGCCAAGTTTGTCTCTGAATCTGCCTCTGGAGGACTGTCATTCCTCCAGCAGACAGACAAAGCTTTCTCCAGTCAGTTCCTACACTTCTTCTCAGGGTCTGGATCTCCTGGAGCCACTGGAGCTCCTGGAGCCTTGGTACCAACACAGCACGTGTGGCAGCTGGGTCTGGGGAGAGCAGCAAGTCTGATTTCCTCCAAAAATCTGACATTTGGAGATTCAGTTTTATCTGGAGATAGAATGAACCCAAGACACAGAGCTTCTCCAGGCGAAGGATTTTTTTTTCAAGGGTGGGGGGCTTGGATCCGAAGCCAGCTGCCCTGACGCCCAGGTCCAGGGAATTCCTGGGAACGCTGACTTCATGCTACTTCTCTTGCTGCTCTGTCCTCCAGCCAAACCCCAGGCCAGCCATGGGAGCTGAGCTTCTCATGGAACGGTGAGCGGAGACCTGGGGCTCGCAGACTCTCCAGGCTCTTGGGTTGCTGCCCATGCCCCGGGCAGCTGCTCAGGAGCAGGGGGAGGCGGAGGATTGCCAGGCAGCAGGTCTGGCAGTTTCTTGGCAGAGCTCGACTGCAATCAAACCGTCTCCACAAAACATCGCGATGAGCCAGCACATTCCAATGGAGAAATGTCTTGTCTAAATGTTTCTGACCAACTCTCGTGCGGCGGCTTTCTCACTTTTCCTCCTGGCTGTGTTTCTGAAGAAAAAACTCTTCAAAGGCACAGCCCTGGCTAGGGATGCTCTAGGTGTGACCATGTTGTCTTAGCCCGGGCCCAGACCCTCTGTCTGGGGTCTGATGAGCCTCAGGAGAATCGCACCAGTCCTGGGCTGCCTGAGGTGACCCAAATGGATACGAGAGGAGCGTGGTGTGTCTAGCTCGTGGGTCCAGCAGCCCCACCAGTCCTTGCAGCAGAGGGCTCTGTGGACCAAAGCCTGAGGTGTCCCATGTTTGGGGTCACTGTTTGTGCATACGACCCACGAGAGCTGAAGTGATGGCTAGCAGCAGATGAGACCCAGACTTGAGGTGTGTTGAATGTGTGGATGACAAGATACCCTGTCCACAGCAAGACAAAACCCCATCTCTCGCTGCTGGGGTATTCTCTGGTGGAGATTGTAGACCTGATCCCAACCTCCCACTGCCAGGTCAGCTCCTCCGCATCCACATCAGGTTGTGAGAACTTCTGATTGTCCTCAAGCTCCTGCTGCTTCTTCTTCAGGGAAGAAGAACCCCATTGTCATTCCTAGCACGGGCAGCAGAGCAGGGCTGTTGGAGCATGTGTTCCTCACCCTAGGGATGGATGATCCTTGCCACACTGACCTCACCAGGGAGCGGCAGACCCCCACCCAGCCCCAGCACTGCCAACATGAGGGAGCTGGACAATACAGAAGATGTCCCCACAAGGAGAGCAGGTCCATCACCAGCATGGGGCTCATCGGTTCCATGTTCACACTTCCAAGGGTGATGAATCTCACAGGGACCCAGCCTGCGCTCGTGGGGACGTGTGACGCATGTCTCTGGCGTTGGGTGCCGCTGGGCTGGTCTGTGCGGGGAGGGCGCGCATGCGCTGGCCAACATGTGGTTCGTGTTTAGAGTGTGTGTCTGCTGGTGTTTTGTAAATGAGGTGCACTCGGCGACGTGTGTGTTCATTCTGGCACGCCGCGGTGCCGTGTCCCCTGGCCGGCCGTGCGCTGTTTGTGTAACGGGGCATGTGTTCAGCAACGCGGGGATACTCGTGCGTGCGCCCGCCGTGGGACCCATTCTCATTTTGGAGACACGTTTGGGGCTAAGAAGCACTTTCACCATGTGGCTGCCACTCCTAGAACAACAGTCCCTGCTCCCTCCCTCCATCGAGCTGACCCTATGGGTGACAGTGGGGGGGTTGACGCCCCCCCGATGTCCCCCCCACCGCGCCGCACTCCCCAGGGAGCTGATGAAGTGTGATGTTTTTTGCAGGCTGGTGGCTGCAGCCGAGCCCAGCTGACAACCCGTCCCTCTGCATCACCCTTTCTGCTTGTGAGACCCGAGTGAAAACACCTGGAGCCAATTCCCAGCATCACTGAGAAAAAAAAAAATGAGGTGTTCGAGGCCCCACTTTGTCAACGCATGGTCGTTTTCCCGCGAGGAGGAGGAAGGAAGGGTGGTCCAGTGGGCTGGCTGGAATGTCCAGGGATGCTTGGAGGGAGATGAGGGGTGGCGAGGCTGCGCACAGGGCATCTCAGCACTGCGCCTGGGGACGCTTGGGTTTTGGACAAGAACGGCTGGGCGTGGGGGTGGTACGGCCGGCGTTGGAGAGCTTTGGAGAGGAGGAAACGCCGCCTCCGTGGCTGTGAAGCTGCTTTCCAGCACTGGCAAAAGTTCAGCCATCTCGAGCCCAGACGGGGAGAGAGGCCTTGGGAAGGTGAGAGGAGGGGGTGGGAGAGGAGGCAGAGATGCACCTGAATAACCATGAACAAAGTCCCCCACCCCTCCCTGGGTTCAGGGCACAGTAAGTGAGTCCTGAAGTATGTCACTGATGGCACGGCACCAGGACAACCTGTTTCTCTGGGACCAGGGCAGGGTGACAGCAGATGCTTGGCACTTCATCATCACCAGCAAACCCTTCTCTGGCGGGATCAACTAGGGAACCCACCAGCTCCTCACGTCTGGCTAAGGAGGGGAAATGGGGCTGTTGCACAACGTGGCACCGTCTGTGCTTCCCAGCCAGGTCTGGGTGGCATTGAGCCGTCCTCCTTCTGACCTGGGCAGCAGGCAGGCTGTCGGAGAGCAAGATGTTGGGCAAACTGTCCCAGTGCAGCTTGGTGAGGCCAGGGACAGGCATCCCAGCAGCACAGAATCTGCCCGAGGAGCTGATCATTGCACTTGTGTAAAATCATGAGCAATGGCAAAAGCAGCAGAACGTGGGAGGGATGCTGATGCAGAGCAGCTTCAGCAACAGCAAAGGATGGAGAGAGTCTGGCAATCAACATCCAACTTTTATTCCTAGTTAAATTACAGAGCACGTCGTATGAGAGAAAGTCATTATGTGTCAAGAGCCAGATTTTGGAGGAGCTCAGTGCCAGGTTTCCCAGTGCTCGGCACCGCAGCCGGGGCCAAGCTTTCCAAAAAGCCAGCTCCCATTTGGAGCTGTCGCAGGGGCCAAGCTTGCAACAGGGCTGGCTGGGGCTCCCAGGGGACGCGTCTGGGTGGACTCGTGGGGGACCCAACTGCCCGACCTGCTCAGCTCTTCTCCAAAATGCCTGACGGGTGCCTGCTGCCAAGGGGTTGCTCCCCTGCACTGACCCTGTGAGGTGCAATGAGTGGTCCCCGTCAGGTGAGGGGAGTCACCTGGAGGATTGGGAGGTTTCAACCCCTTCTCGGGCTGGCTCAGGCTTTTCAAGCCGGAGACTGACAGATTGTGGGTTGTCAGCTTCCTGTGGGAATTTCTAAGTGAATAATCGTAGTGAACATCATGAAAAGCATTTTAATAGTCAGAGAATACCATCTGGATGTTCACAAACAAAGGCAATATAAATCCGCGACTGACAGTGTACTGAACTCGCTGCTTTTCTAAGTAAAAGTATTTCCAAATTGTTTCCCAAATTATTCAAGCGAGTCTTTCCTCTAATGAAATTCAGCAAGAAAATCCTAACATAGGCAAACAGTACAGACTGAGGACAACGGAGACTTTATACAAAGGGATTAGAGTTTGGGTCGGATGTAATCAAATGACATCCCGTGCGTATGAATGCAGTCCGTGTTCAGAGATAAGAGGAATCCCAAACACTTCTGCAATGGGAGGAATAAATCCGGAGGTGCCAAAAGGGAACTGGGGGAGAGAGTGGGGAATAACTCGAACCAGTTTTTGTGGGTGTGAAGGCCTTGCATGACGGCGGCAAGCACCGTGGGGCTCGTTTGAGAGCGTACCAGGAGGGATGTGCTCGGTCCGGTTGCAGCTGCCTCCGAGGTCCTCGCAGCGGGGGGACCCTGGGAGGGGTGGGAGGGGAGGGATGCTGCAGATAAGAAGGGAAGCTAGCCAGGCACAAGATTGCTTTTCAGGGAAGGGAGAGGTGCTAACAGCCTGGCTGGGTGTCGGCTCTGAGGTGATGCGCGGTGCTTGGAGGGGAGATGGAGAGGTCTCACGAGGGGAAGCCGGCTGGGATGGGCACGGGGTTCTCTCCAGCAGCAGGGCTGGACATCACCACCCACAGTTTTGGGGTCAGAGGAGCACAAATCAGCACGAGCTGGGCTGGATGGAGGGTGCTGTGGGACTCACAGTATGTCCTGGATGGTGACAAGAGCAGGGCTGCTGCTTTCCTGGACAAAACCCCTGGAAATCAGGCAGCAACACAGATCCTGACCTCCACGTCCTTATGTCCTGGGGTGCACCTCTTGACAGCCCAGAGCGGCTGCTGAGCCAAGGGCTTTGCTCAGCACGGGCCTCTGCGGAGAAGGAGCTGGGAATGGAAGCAGCGATCCGGAGCCAGTGGAGCCCACACCGAGAGCAGAGCAGCCTCAGATGCTTTGGAGGAAGGAACTGGCCAGACCAGGCTGCGAGCCCGCCACTGGTGTGTGACGACGGCTACTGGGGCGGTGATTTTGCCGGCAACACCTGGAGGACCGAGGCTGGCAGCATCGCTTTCTGACTGATTGCAGCCTGAGGACAACTGTGCCTCTGTCACACTCAGACTCCTGGCCAGACTTTAGGTTCCTGGCAGACAATACAGAAACATCTGCTCTTGCTGGCTCTTCCCCATCCAGCTCTTGCAGCAATGGCTGAGGGTTCTCCAGCCAGCAAGGGCTAGGGAAAGCTTTGAGATGTGGATGTGGGGTCTAAAAACACTTGTACCACGATATTTGCCTGCAAGCGTACCCTTGTAAACAGGGGATGGATCTCTCTTGCCCAACCATGCAGGAGGACCAAGTCTTTCTGCCTGCTAGAGAAGCCTTGGTTCAAAAGCGGGCAGTCCCTGACCCCAGTGAGGCAGCCCAGCATCCTGCCTCCTCCTCATCACCTTGGAGCAGAGGATGCCCAAGGGGGAAATGAACTGCAGTTCCCAGATTTCACCTGAATTGGCCTTATCTTGTGGTGCTGGGCAGTTTTCTGAGTGGAAAAAAAAAAAAATCGTCTTTATTTGTCACCATTTCAGGCCAAGTTCTCAATGGGAATGGGTAGAAGGCTTGGAAGTTAAAAGAGTTGCTCTCAAAAAGAAATAAGAAATAAAATCTGATCTCTCCACCGTGACGGGATGCCTGCTTATGACAGGACACCTACTGACAGCTGGAGACCACTTCTGCCAGACCCTCTCTGCTAGGATCAGCCTGTTCTCCTTGCCCCAGATGCAGCGCGCGTTCTCCGTGCAAGCTCGTCCGAGAGAGCGTGGCTTGGGCAGGCACGCGGGAGAAGGACCCGGCGTGGGGCTGTTCGGTCATGCTGCCTCTTGGCTCCTTGTGCTCCCCACTTTGTGCCAGGGCTTGGAGGCAGCTCCAAGAGCTTTGCAGATTTCCAGCACCGTGCCTTGGGTTTCTCCTTGGAAGCATTAATTGTACGTGCCTTGTGCTCTGCCCGTGGGCTCCAGCACGGTCTCAGTGTTGGGCTAAGACCATGCTCGGGCTCTTTGGATGCGTCAGAAAGATTCCAGACACAGGAATAAGTGTTTGCCCAGACACGCAGCTAAGGGCAGGCTGCCCCATGCTGGACTGGCTGCCAGACCGGGGGTCCCATGTCTCAAGGTATCCCCCAGAGCACAGTTTCTGAAGGTTCCAGCAATGAGACCAATGGCTGAACCACTCCTGCCAGGATAAATGGGACAAGTGGTGTCACCAGTGATGAGGGATCAGAGGAGCTGCCTGTTTCCTTGCAGTCACTTTGCTAACATGTCCCTAAACCTTCTCCCAGCCAGAAAAAGCATTAGTCACTGTTACAAAGTCAGGATGAGCAGACAGAAATAACAAGTGCATTCGTCTAGAGCACGTCCATGCCAGGCAAAATATTGTGGCCGGGACTGTTCCGTGCTTGTTCTGGGGAAGGGGCAGAGGCAGCAGCTCAGCTGGAGCAGAGGCCAGGGCTTATGGGGCATCGCCTCAACATCTGGCCAGCTGTGTAGGGCACTGGTGACCACTGGATCTGGCTGGGCCCAGGACTTTTGCGTGCCTGCAGGGGCGGAGCGACTCGGCAGAGGGGCTGGTGAAGTGGTTTTGCTCCCAGGAGTGCAGTGAGGAAGGGCTTGGGGAGGCAATGCTGTGACCTCGTGGCCATCAGAGGGCTAGCTCACGGCCAGCTGTGAGCTGGTGGACCTTTCAGAGGGGACTGCAGCTTGTGCCTTGGTCTATCCCACATCAACCCCATTCACAATACCAACAACCTCTTCCTGCACCGGTGCCGGGAGGTTGGCTATGAGGAACCAGGCAGCCCACCCACTCTGGGGGACTCCTGCCCCTCTAGTGTGGTCCATCTGCCTGCTTCAGCATCACCTCAGAGGAGAAGAGACTCTGGGAGCAGGATGAGCCAGGACCTGGATACTGGCCAACAAAAGGGGAGGATGAAGGGAGCTCTGAAGTCAGCGTGCGAAAAAGGAGAGCAGCGAGGATGCGGCCGGGCGCTGATGATGGGGGTGGCTGCAGACAGTATCGCAGCAACGTGCTGGCATGGAGCAGGGGCCAGTCTGAAGTCAAACATAGGGAACATTTCTACCAGACGGGACAATTACACACTGGAGCTGCTTGCCAGTGAGGCCCCATCACGAGTGGAACAGATCCCATAAGATACTTCTAAGTTTAGAGTAAAGGAGCCCCTCTCCAACAGGGGAGGATGCGAGACTGGAGAGCTAAACCCCGCACGTCGCCGCCAAACCGCACTCCCCGGAGGAGCACGGACCGCTCTTGCAACACTCGAGCTACGGCTGAGACACACATTCCAGCCGAAACCCCTATTTTCAGTTGTTTATACATCGCTCAAAAAATATCCTTTTGGATTGAATTTGTTCATGCTTGATCTCATCCCAAAAAACTGAAGAATTATTTGGGGATGGTTTGAACAAAATCCGTTCAGCTGTTTCTGTGTTATGTAAGCATCAGAATAAATATGTTTTCCTCTTTTAAAACATTTTTCTCATCGTCGCTAGCTGTCAGATAGCTCAAAATCAGCTTCATGATTTGGAAGTGGTGTGCTTAGCCCATGCCTGGCTCTCAATGAGGGACCAGCCCATTCATCAGCTGGACAAGACCTCCTCAGGGAGTAAGGAAACCAGAAGGGACTACAGCTCTTACGTGTGGTGCTCGACATCCCTAAAGGTGACCTCCAGGGGAATTGGATCACAGCTGGGCACCTTCTGAGGGTGATGGGCAAGAAGAGGTTGGCCAGTGCCAGCTGAGGGTTGAATAAATAGAAATTGAAAAAGAATGTGGAAAAAGAGCAGTAAGTGGCTTCATGCTGTGCCCGTGCTTTTTTGTTGGTGGACTGTGTTTTCAGGAAAGGAGAGAGCTCACAAACTTGGAGGGACCCTTTCACCCCAAGATTGCGTCCAGCTACAGAGAAGTGATTGTGATGGACATTGCAGATGGGAGCCCAGTTCTAGGTGGGGTGGGTGAGGCAGATGTTAGGAAGACTTCGTGCCAGCATCTTTGGGGTGGGGCAGAGCTGTTGCAGGTGAATACAGAAATGTCCCTGAAATACAGCTCCAAGGCTAGAGAAGGCCATCACTCAAGTTTCAGGGGCTCACACTAAGTCAGTGTAGAGGTGATGCCTTGACCCAGCAGATCCGTACGCTCACAGGACTTCCCCTTGCGTGAAGGGATGAGGAGGCAACATCCAGCCCCATGATGTGCTCCACAGGAGTGAGGGTCTCTGAGACACTTATATGGTCACTCCTTCCTGATGTGGGGTGGAGTTAAATACCTGAATGCCTGGCAGCTGCTGGGATGTCATTCCTGATCCAGCACCTACAGAAACCAAGGGAAGTCTGTCCAAGTGCTGATTCTTAACTACGGGGCATTTGTTCAAGGAATGACATTCAAGTAACTACAGACGAAGTGCTATAGCAACGAAAACTGAGCTGCCAGTAATAGACACTCCAACATCGTGTCAATGTTTTGAGGAGAAACCATGGGAAAAATGAGGAGGATCATTCTGAGCTGGAGACAGGGAATTTTCAAGAGAATCAGGAAGCTGACAAAAAAATGTCTTAAGCACAAAAGGAATTAAATTAGAGCCCTTCAGTTGAATGCAGAGATCACTTCAGCATCTGTACGAGCCACTAAGGGCTCACAAAATTTGAGTGAAGAAAGAAGGCAGGAACAAGAATCACTTTAAGTCTCTCAGGAGGGAAGAGGCTGTGAAACCATGAGCAGGCCAAGGGAAAAAAAAGATATCAGGGGAAATCCAGAAACATCTTAACTTTGACCAAAGTCCCCAAACCAGGTACTAGAGGAGCAGTGAAAGGCATCAGTAGTCAAGGGGAGATCTCAGTGCCTCCAGGGGGACAACACGAACTTCCTGGAGTTGGTGTGAGCCTGAGCTGGCTTCTGGGAGCAGAGGCATCACTTGGACCCACAAAAGGGTCTGGTTCCCTCTGAAACCTTCCAGCACCCCTAGGCTGGTTTCTCTAGTGAGAAATCAGTGCCTCCAGGGTCCTGGGGCAGGAGAAGTGACCTCAGAGGGAGCGTTGAATGCTCTCCAGGACTGAAATGAAATCATAACCAAAGTGAAATCTTCCTCTTGAGGATCCTGTCAATGGCTTCAGCAGTAGAAAAGGACATGTGAACACCCTCAGATTCGCTTTAGCTCAGCAGAGGCAGCTGGAAACCCAAATATTTCCTTTTGACAGTTCGACTTAACTTGGGCAACTGCGCTGAAGCAGATGGAGAGTGCTTCCATGATCCATCCTATGAGCCGGGAGAAATACATTCTTAACCCATCCCAGATGTCTGCAAAGCAGACGTACATCTTAGTCCTGAGCTAGCAGAAGAAAAAAGTGCTGGAACAAAATGACACGTTAAAAAAGAAAGCGTCAGATCCACGTGGTAGAGCTGAGAGTGCTCAGGGAGACGAAGAATGTAGCAGCTGCTCCGTCAACTGAAGCAGGCAATTTAACATTAAAGCTACTGCTTTCCAGAAGTCTGGAGTGAAGCAAGTGCAGACCAACAGGTCTGCAAAAACGGCAGCAGCAGTGATCCTGGGAATAGTCCGGCAGCTCTTTGTTCAGGAAAACGTGCTGGCAGGAAGCAATCACTGAGGTTCAGATGAAGCCAGGAGGAGGGACCTTGAGGTCCCTCTGTCTTGTTGACAAGCTGGATGGATGGGACAGTAGAAACCTCACAAAGTTTAACAGAGACAAATACTGTGTCTTGAGACTGGGATGTAGCAACCCTACATGTCAGGACAGGTTGAGAACCAACCAGGTTGGGTGGATTAGCACTACAGCAAAGAACATGGGGACCGAAGAGACAAGCTGATCATGGGTTAGCAGTGCACTTTTCCAGGGATGAAAGCCTGTGTGCTGTGTTAGCAACAGCATGGCCAACATCTGGGTGGAAGGTATATGAGAAGAGGCTGAGGAAGCTCGGGTCATTCAGCGTGGAGAAGAGAGGTCAAAAATGGGATCTGATTGTGTTTCCCGCTGCCTAAAGGGGAGCTGTAGAGACGACAAGGCCAGATTCTTCTCAGCGATGAACTATAACAGGAAAATGGGCAACAAGCAGAAACTGCAAGCAAGGGAGGTACCACTGGACACAGGAAAAGATGTGTTGGTCACCACTGGCACAGGGGCCAGGTCAGGGTGGTCATGGGCAGGGCCCTGAGCAAATGCATTTGGCTTTGGAATTAGCCCTGCTCTGAGCACAACTGACTGGAGATGTTGGATGTTTCTCAAAAAATAAGTTATTCTCTGATCCTGTGGTTTTGTGACAATGTTGAAGGTCAATGAAAATCACATTTCTCAGCCCATAACACAGCCTTGAACAGGTTGGCAGAGCTATGGCTCAAATTTCTCTACTTCTTGGACAAGGTTGTCAACCTATTGCCTTTCCATTGCAACCCTGGGGAGGAGCAGATCTCATCCCCCTGAGCACCCATCACACCATCAGAGCAGCTGGATCATCTGTGGTGGCGACATCCTCACTCTCCTTCGGTGACTGGGATGGCACAAAATCCTTGCAGACATCTCACACTTTGACTGTTTCTGGCCTTATCTCCAGGATCAAGACTGGTTTTTTCTCTTCATTCCAGGATGGATGAGTTTAAAGAGGCCTAGAATTGGAAACAGCTCCCATCTCTTCTCATGCTTCCCACATATTTTTGCATGTAGGGACTTGTTTACTGCAGTTATGCAAGCAGAGGAAGAGGGCTGGGGTGAGATCAGGGTCCCAGCCACTGGGCACAGTGTCACTCCCGATGCTCCACCCTGGCCTCTGCAGCCCACGCTCCGCGATACTGCGCTGGAGGTGCTGGAGTGAACAGAGGGACAAGGAAACATTACACTTCCCTGGTCAGACAGGTCAGCCCTATGGGACTGGAGAAGACATTGCTTCTCTCTCCACCCCTTCTTGGAGGTGAAAACACTTGAAAATTTTCTTTTCACCAAGGCATTTATGTCCCTGGCAAAGGTGATGTCCAGTTGATGGGGCCAGGCTGCACCTGCAGACGTCCAAGTGCCTTGGATTACTTCCTGAGTCCCACAGAGGAGTGCCTAAAGTATTTTTCCTGCAGCCCAAGGAAGACAGCATGTGGCTTGTCCTGCATGGCACGGAGGAAGCTCTCGCTCTATGCCCTAGTGCAAAGGGTATGGGGCCCCAACCTCTTACACCAGGAAAGAACTTTACAAAAGCAGATGCTGCCTAAGGTCTCCTTCAGCCTCTGTTTGTGTGCCCGGCTCGGAGCAGCTGTGTCCTATCACCAACACCCCTGGTTGTATCTGGAAAGTGTCAGAGCCCTGAGGGCACTAATAGGCCTTAATTGCCCTGATCAGCCTCCCATGGGCCCCGTCCACACCCTGCCCATGGCCCAGGAACACCATAAAAACTCAGGCCACAGCATTCAGAGCTTGCTTAGGTGGGTGTGCTTGTGTCTTGCTCTGTCTCCTGGCTAGACCCTCAGCCTGTGTTGTAGGCAGCCTGTTTCCAGCACCATCTCCTGGATGGACCTTGGCACCATGTGGTAAGCATCCTGCCTCTCGGATGGATCCTTGGGTCTTTGTTGTAGCCATGTCTCAATCTCCGTCTTCTTTTGCTCTTGATGGACTGTATGGTGTGGCAGCAGGTGAAAGTGGCAGTGGTGTGACAGCCATGGAAACCTGTCCTGGCTCTAGAGGGAGAGAAGGAGGCCATGAATGAAAGTTTCTCCAAAGCTCTGGAGCAGCAGAGTGGTCGCCAGCTCCCAATGTTTTTCCAGGGAAGACTAGGGTACCCTCCCAGCCTCCAGAGCTGGGTGTTGTTTGCCTGACATCCACCTGTTGCTAGCAGATGAGCTATGCTGAATGTGGAGGGGAGGGATGGGTGCTTTTTGCCTGTGATTTTTCTGGCTTTATGAGCTGTATCTGCAGAGCCTGCATCTCTGTGCAGGGCTGGAAGCTGCTGCTTACAGATGGCTGGACTAGGCTGACCCTGTGGTTAGGGTGGGCTGCAGGTCACCCAGGTGCTGACAGTCCAGAGACTCTCAGTGGGCTGTGACATGGCTGCTCCCCAGCTCCCAGGGCAGGCTGTGCTCAGGTGCAGAAAGGAGATGTCCCTGCAGCAGGAACTGAACCCGCATGACAGCAACTTGTGAGAGCTGACAAGCCTCTGTGGCTGACCTGGGGTCTTGGAACCATCTGGCATCTGTCTCCTGTGATGTGTTGGGGCACTCTTCTGCTTGCCAGTGTGGGGTCTCCAGGGTGAGCAGCACCCTCAGAGCAGGGGATGTTGATCTGCCTCTGCTCCTCACGTATGGGTGCAGGACTTTGTGCATAGCCTCACGGGGACCATCTCGGACCCAGCAAGCTTTGCCCTGACTCCTGCGATGGGTGATGTTCTCAGCTCGGTGCTCAGGGTTTGCCATCAGCCCAGAAGGGTTTGGGGGCTTCAGGCTTCCTAAAGGATTGAAGGAAGCAGTCAGGGATGTTGGTGGTGAAAAGACCCACCATGATGGGCTAATGGTGGATCAGATGGGCTGATGACCGTGACCATGCCTGTAGGTCTTGGACCCCTGAACACTGTAAGGACCAGGAGACAGGGTGACTCGAACCAATGGGTCTCATGTCTGCAGTCCTGTACTGGGGAGTCTCATGGGCTTAAACCAGGACAGGAGGTGAGCAGAGCTTGGAGGACAATCGAGAAAAGGACAGAGCTGTTGGCAGCCCTTCTGCAGCCAGAACAATGCCTGGCATCATGTTTTGTTTAAGAGGGAGAAGATAAAATTGTGACAAGAAGGAGCCCTGTAGCCCTGGGAAGATAGAGTTTATTTTTTCTGACTGCTGGTTCCTCTCGTGCTCCCTCATCCTCCCCAGCCCTGGCTGTGGCACAGCACATTCCTTTGCTGTGATCTCCTCCCTCCCATGCAACAGCAGATTCCTCTCACACTGGCTGCTCCTTTCTCCCTTCTGCTGCGACCACATTGTAGCCTTGTTCTCGCTGCCCTGGCATGGCCGGGGTTGAGGGCACGGAGACTGTGGCTCGGTGTCTGTGCACAGCTGGAAGCTCACTGCTTTCCACCATAGATGGAGCTCAAGCTCAGCTGTGGTGCACGCAGCTGTGTGCTGTCTTGCTCGTGGTCTGGATTCAGCTCCACACCATGCACAGGTGTTTGTCCTGCTGCTGGCCTCTCCATCCCGGGAAAGTTGAGTGTCCTGGGGTGATGGGCTGAGCCTCCTTATTGCATGATTCCCTCTGCTCTTGTGGCCCATGGTGGTTGCATCTGTGCAGGTGCATTAGACTAGGGGGGAGTCACAGGAGCATGGTTCAACCTCCCATGTGGGGATTCCCATGCACCCCAGGCCGATGGGGCCAAGGGACTGTGGGGTGCTGAGCACAGCTCGCTGTCTTCCCATGCTGGGTAGAGCAAGACCAGCCTGGGCCTGGGGTCATCTGTTTGGATCCCAAACAGGCAAGAGCACAGGAAGATGCCTGCCAAGTCTTGTGATCAGTGGGAAGATGAGATAACGCCTTGCAGGGCTGAGCTCACGGGGCTGTCAGCAGCTCCCAGTTACCTTCTCCCAGAACATGGCTCTGTGGTCACCCCAAAGCCCTTTCCCAGGATTTTGCCCAAGTGTAGATGTGATCAGCAATGTCCCCAAGAAGCCAACTAGGATGCCCAAGAGGTGGACAAGTCCTTCACTCCTGGTTTTTGTGCTTTTGTGGGTTTTTCTTTTCTTTCCACCTGTACCAGCTCTGCCTTGCTCCTCTTCATGCAGGGGATTGCATAGGAGAGTTGGTGGGCTCTGGTGCAGGGTTATGGGGGGCATTGCGGGGCTCTGGGTCTGGGCAAGGCTGTGGGGTCTAGCCCTGACAACAAAGGGCTGAATGGGGCCACGGGTGCCCCATCTCCTGCCAGGCTGGGCTAAACCAGGGTTAACCAGCAGAGCGGCTGGGAGCTGCCACGCGCCAAGAATGTTTCCAGGCTGGGGAAGTCTGGACATGAATCACTCGCTCCTTCTGCCAGCTGCTGCGTGCAGGCCGGGCTCCGCGCTGTGTTGTGCCGCGGCAGGTCCTGCAGCTAGCCTGGGGACCCCTGCGTAGACAAGAGGTCTGCCAGTTTCATCAGCATCACCCACTCAGGTGTTCACAGCCCATTTTTATGGTTCCTGGATCTGAAACCGAGTACCCACCTCAGCTTTGGGCACTGCTTGTTTGGGAGGCCCATGTATGGATGTACACTGCAGCCATGGGACATGCTGCTTCAGCTCTTTGTCTGCACTACTTGTACCTATGCTCCTGAGTCCGCACTTCTGAGAGTTGTAAACCAGTCTCTGGAAATCTCCCACTTTTGCTGGTTGATACCATGGCCCTGCTCAGCCTGGTGCTGACTCCCTTGCTGCTCATCTTTCTGCCTGCCCTGGGGCCCATCAGCACGGGGGATGCTCTCCTTTCACCTCTGACTGACACCAGCCTGGTCCTGCTGTGACACCAGAGAATCCCAGGAGCTCAGGAGATGAGCACCTCTGCAGCCTTCCCACAGCCAAGAGGCTCCTGGAGAAGTCAATGCTAAGAAAAGATTTTGCACCCTGGAGTCCATGCCCAACACTGCTGTCTCCTGTGTTGGCTGGTGAGTGGCTGGGGGTTCCCCCAACTTCCAA
>NW_009715856.1:21803-36092 GCF_000703405.1 Apaloderma vittatum | reverse complement strand
CTGTAGCTTCAAGAAGACAAGCAGTCCCATTCCTCCTGAAGTCCAACTGACAGTGTTGGGGGAGCCAAACTCCTCCCACAATCTCTGTCCTGGGACCTGAGCAGCAGCCAGTGCTGCAGACAAAGCTTCTCCTCTCTGCACCGTGGAGAGGGATGTCACCTCTCTGTGAGCAGGCTGGGGTCTCGTGCTGGATGCATCAGTTCACTGGCATAGAACAGAGGCGATGTCCTTTCTCCCTAACCCCTGCCATTTCCATGTGTCTTCCTGGATTGATGCTACAGATAAACTTGTAGATCCTTCAAAGCAAACAACTGGAAGGGATTAGGGGCAAGAACGAAGCTACCTTGGACTTCTTGGCAACCAGAAGTCCCTCAGCGCACTCCTTTCAGCTCCTGGTGCACAGATGTCTCTACCTCACCTGCTTACCATGCACAGCAAGGCAGCGAGGGGGTCTGAGCACCAGATCAGCCTCGGGGACATCTGCAAGGCAGTGGCTGAATGAAGGGAGTAAGAAAAACATGGGGAAGAAGACTTGCTGCTCCCCAGAGTGCCAGAGTCTTCTCCTTGCCAGCATGCTGAACTGCTTAGGGCTAATGTCATGCAAACTCCTTTAATTCAGAACATCTCCGTTTTCATTTGGAGGGGGGAAAAAAAAAAAGGTTCCCATGTTCATTTCAGCCTTGTTGAGGCTAGCTAGAAATGCTCTCTGCACTCTCTGCATGGATGATGCTGGGGAGAGGGTCCCTGCCCAGAGGTGCAGGGATGCTTCCCATCGGAAGCATCACTTCCTTCACTGCAACCAGAGCAAAACCGTGCCCTGCTGCCGCAGCAAGACATCTTCAAGGCGTTGTGCAAAGACAAAAACCGACCCTTTTTACTGTGCCTAGTGACTTCGCTCCAAGATTTCTGGTGAAGGATGTAATCTCTAGGACAGTATTTTTCCCTTGCTTTTGTAACACTTTCCAAACAAGCTCATCTGAAAGCATTGACTCAAGGGTTTCAAGAAGCTGTGCTGAGCATAAAGACACGCGTCCAGAGACTGTTGCCTGTGGACTTGTCGGCTCATCGGCTCAAGAAATAAACAATAAATGAAGCAGACCTCTAAACATCTGGCGGAAAGTAGGAGCATGTTCCACAATCTGAGTGTCTGAAGGATAAATGGGGCTGGACTGAGTCACAGCTCCTTTCTTGTCCGCCTTGCGAGCAGGGCAAGCGTGATATTTACAGTCTTCGGTGATGCTGTGACTACAGTATGTTGGCACTTCTCTTTCACTGGCTTCTAGGGGAACAGCAACACATGTGTGAAAAACATGCTCCTGGGGCATGACGTCCTGTGTCCAAATGGCAGCAGAGACAGGGAGGGAGAAGCTCTGGGGACCAGCTGAGCTCTTACCCATGAACGTGATTGGGCAAGGCATGCTGTGCTGGGAGATGAAGAGAAGCTGAGTCTTGGAGAGCTGCAGCCACCTGGAGAGGACAGAATCCAGGCAAGTAAGTGGGCTTGTTTGCCCTAGTGCTATTTCTGGGAAAAACTTCCCTAGAGGTAGGTATGTGATATGTGAACCCGACCAGGAGCGAGTAAGGGAAGCTGTAATGAGCTTCTCAGTACTCAGCCCTGTAGCTAGGTCTTGCATCTTCCTTGTTTTCATGGGTCTGGTCAAACTGAAAATTGAATTAAAAACCCTCACCCTGAGGGTCATGTAACGAAAGAGCAGGACTTGGAGTCTGGCATGGAAACGGGTCTGGTGATCCCGACCTCAGAGCTAAGTGTGTGAGTGGTCCCACTGAGTTCACTGGGGGAGGAGTGTGCACTTAAGTGCTTTGCTGGATGAAGGCCTAGGAGATGGGAGGGCTGAACTCCAAGTGGGGATGGGCAGGAAAGAGCCTACGCACTTTGCTGTGACGTTGGGATTTCCAGGCTGGAGACAGACAAGCACGACAGACAGTGTGGAAATCCTGCCTTGGAGTCCCAAGAAGGGCAGAGGCTGGAGTTAGCATCTCAGAGAGTCTGGCTGGAGCTTCCCAGCATGCCTAGGATGGGGTGGGGAATGCTGGGGTGCTGTGCTATCCCCCAGGAAGCACAAATATGGTCAGGCATTTCTCCATCCTGAGGAATTCCTCCTTGTAGAAGCTCCAGCAGAGGTGATGTAACAAGCTGGGTACAGGTGAGTTTTCTGAAAGTGATGCAGACACTGTACCCACCTGCAGACACTGTACCCACCTGCAGACACTGTACCCACCTGCAGAAAAGTAGGGACAGCCCTACTGAGGACAGTGTGAGAGGGTATGTCTTGGGAGAGCCACAGTTAGCCAGGAAGATCCCAGCAAGAAGGCTGATGGCCAGTCAGATGGTCTTGATGGGAGGCCATGGTTATGTCCCCGTCTCCATTGGTGCCTGAGTTGTGCAGCTGGGAATCTGTGGCTGCGGCACTGACCCATGCCCAGCTGTGGACATCTCTGGAGGTGGCAGTGGCCAGGCTTGTTCTGCAGATGTGCAAGTGCCCAAGACCATGGAGAGCTCCTCTATGAGAGGCCCTCAGGCTCCAGAGACCTCTTCAGGAGAAACATTGCCCATGGGGAGCTGGACACTGACCCATCCACAAGTGTCTTGGTGGGTACTGGGGCAGCCATTCCCCAGATATCTGAGCAGCCAAAGGATGCTTGTTCATACGGCGGGGAGGGAATAGCTTCCTTGCAGCTGGGACTTGGCAGAGACGCAATCTCATTGCATGGTGATGATACTCAGATATCATCTCTGGTGATTTATGGCTGGAGCACGCAAGCTCTGGTTTGGGAAGATCCTCATAAATAGCTTGGGCGTGACAGAAAGCCTGCTAGATAATGGAAAATAGAGGGATAGTCCCTCACCACAGCTCTGTGCAGTGTCTGGCAGTTAGTGCTGCCGTGACAGCCGGGAGGGGCACACAGCTCTGGCTCCAGCTCTACCCTGCAGGAGTCAGGTCCTTTGGGTCCCCCCGCGTCAGGAGGGAAGCCATGGGTCACCCCATGCTGTGACAGGCGGGACAGTGTTGTGCCATGCCAGAAGGCACACCACGTGCCAACAAGCTGTGGTGGGATGATGCTGCTGTGCCGGGCAGCAGGCCATAAGTTGTGCCCCAGCACACCCAGCTCCTGGCGGTCGTGCCATGCTGTGTTGTGTTCCTCATGCAGGTCTGATCACGCACTGCCACGTGTCCTCCCTGCTTCCAGTCTCTCTTGTGTATCCTACATGGATTTTTTAACATCAGTGTGGAGCAATTTTTATCTGGAGGCTCTGCCACCTGTTAGCAGAACTCATTGGAGTGCAGGATTTCCCTTTAAAGCAGGTCATTGAGTTTGTCCTGCTATGTCCTTCTAGACAGCTTTCTGCTCTGAAGTTTACCTCCTGCTGCGGAGGAGGGCTCATCCCTTGAAGGACTTGCGCCAGGAAGGTCTCCCTGACCAGCTCCCCATAGACTTCCCCACACATTCACAGCTGAGGCAGCTCCACAGGCTGGTCCCATCCCTGCAGCCCTGGCCAGAACCAGTCTGGGCGTTCACGGCGTTAACACAGGTGTTGGACCTTCACCCAACTTCCCATTCATGCTGATGAGCCAGCTTCCAGGGCCGAGCCAGAGCAAAAAAAGAGAAACCCAGGTCCCACAGTAACAGAGCAACCTCCAGCCTTGATCACAGCCTCTTGCAGCAGCACTGCTCACCCCTTGGCACAGTGCTCCTCTGAGATATCCCCCCCTTCCTGGCATGGATCAGGGGCTGGTGGCCACTGTCTGGGGTCTGCTGTGAGGAAGAGGAAGCATGGGGGGGGACACATGGCAGATCTCTCTGACAAGGGGTATCCAGTGCCCAGGCAGCTGGACTGTGCTTGATGGTGTTGGCTCGGGTGCTTGAGAAGGAACAGATGGGATCCATTAGCAGAGATTATTTAGATATTTCCAAAGGGCTCAGTCACAACCCATTAAACTTAGACAGGCAGACATAAAGAGACCTTAACACGGCCATCCTGGCACAGCTCGGCACTGGTGGAGCTGCTCAAAGACAGTGTCATCCTCTGAGAGCCCCTCTGGACACCAGGATCTTGATATCTGGACAGCAGTGAGTGACTAGCCCCAGAGTTGGGGTGCATGTCTTGTCTGGCACCCTGATATGTACCTTGTCTCACCCAGCTCAGGTGCCCGGCAGCCCTCAGGATGGGGGGGATGTTGCTTCTGGATGTGCTTTTCTGCCCCAGCATCCACCCTTCCTCCCCTCTGGCATTGCTCTTCTGCAGAGAGATGGGAGGACACCTCTGTCCTAGTGCTCTGGCATTGGTCTTGCTCTTGGTTCCATACTGGACTAAGCCAGGCAGAGTGTGTGTGATCCTGGTGCTGAAGCTGGGAGCTGCCAGCCACCCTGATAGCTCAGCCCCTGGCTCTCCCAGGCTGAACCTCAGAAACATATTGACTGGACAGAATCCCTCCACCCTCTGCCATGACCAGTGAGACCTTTCTCCTGCCATCGCCTCCTCAACAAACCCAGACACCTCTGACTGATGGGTGGAGGATGCCGCAGCCAGAAAAAGCAGCTGCCTCTGGCATCTTGCCACATGGTGCCATTTTGCAATATCTCTAGCCCAGTGGGATGGCTGGAGCCTTCCCCACTCCTACTGGGCTTCCCAGCAGAGCCAGGATGGTGCTGGGGCACGCCAAGCACTTGCAGACCTGGTGCTGCTCAGCTGCTGCTTTGTCAGGTCTTTGCTGCCCCTATCACTGTTTAAGGGATTAATTGTTTCTGTTCTTTGTTGTCTTACAGTATGCCCTGTGCTCTGGGAATGCTGTACTTCAGAAGGAGATCTCCTATGGCAGAGAAGGCTCATTGCCCTGTTTGTTGGAAGGTTTGGAGACTGGTTTGTCCCAGGAAATGGAAGGAGGGCAGGGCATTCTCTGGGGATCTGTGCAGAGGAGTGGACGTGTCTTCATTAACAGCTGCGCTGTATTGGATCTTAGAGCAGCCTTTAATCTAAGAGCAGTTAGCAAACTTTAGAAGGAAAAGGCTGGGAGGGGTTGGATGGAGATCCACCACGCCACCAGGACAATTTCCTATGGGTAATGCATCCCTTGAGGCAGGACGCTGCAGAAGCTGCTCTGTATTTGGTCCATCCTCCTGGCTCTCCTACTCCCACAGGTGTAGCAGAAATTCCTGGGCTAACCTGACCCATGAGGATCACATATAACAGGTGTTGTCGGGAGTCACCTCTGCAGAGTCCTGCCCGGTGCTTCCCGTACACGGTGTCTGCCAAGCCTGGAGGAGCTGTTTCCCACCAGACGTGCCTTCTGCCGGCTTTCCCTGTGGGGTTCGGGAGGCTCCCCAGGTTTCGGCTGCAGTGGCTTGGTAACTAGCTCATCTGTTTCTCAGCCCCTGTGGGAGACAGCTGCAGTTTTGAGGCAATTCTCCAGGAATTTAGCAACACTGAATGGGATCCGGATAGGATGGCTCAGGTATCTGAAGGTATGTCAAGCCTCCACTCAAGCATTTGACAGTGTTTTCCATGACCTCATTAGGCTGAGGATCATTAGCCTGCAGAGCCCTGCAGAAACTCGAGCTCCTAAGAGGGAATTACAGCTCGTTATTTGTCGCCAGCACAGTAGGTATGTCATGTCTAGCGAGTGCAGCTTTTATATACGCCATTACATGACTGGGCGTCGTAGTCTCTAATTATGCTATTTCTGGATTGCACTAATGATAATTGAGAACTAGTGTGTCATTAATTATACAAACAAGTGGATGCCAGCCCTGGATTCTGTCTCTAATTTCTGGAACTACTGTCCTCATTTATTTCGTTTGACAGCTTCTAGCATTTGATGTTTTGCATTATTTGATATTTTATTCCACAGCCACAGCGAACCCAGGCCAGTGGGTCCCAGGACGTGGTTGCCCTTCTTGATACTGATCTTGCTTCCAAACAGAAACAGCCTGGGATCTCTGCAAAAACTGCCTGTAAGTGCTCTTCTCCTGCCCTGCCAGGACAGGCAGCGTCGACTGGTTGGAGTTTCACCTTGTGCCTGGGCTCTGCTGCAACGGAGCATCTCTGCCTGTGCCAGGGAATGCATCCTCCTCTGCAGTTCCCTTCTCCCTTGTTTCTCTTTACAGCTCTGAAGAAAGGGTGGGACACCACAGAGACTTTCCCAAGTTTCTGTCTTAGCCTGAAAGGATGATCTTTGCCCTTTGGGCTGGTTAAGTGGCCCCAAATCTTGAAGTGTGGCTCCAGGTGAGGTGGTGGGAAGGATGGTGCACGGAGCCCTGGTTTGTTGCAGGGGTGCACTCCAGCACTGTGCTGGGAGCTGATCTCCAGTGAGTAACATCATCTGGTTTTGTGCATTTCTGAATGGGAATGAGCTGAATTTGGTCTGGGATCAACCAGACGCATTGCTGGCTTGGACTGATGCAGGGGGTGGGAGACCAAGTGATGCCACGTGCAGCAGGCATGGTCTGCATGGGTAGATCAGGCAGCTCCTGGGGTGGATGAAACTTAACCTTTATTCAACCACTTTTTTTTCATACGTTATTTCTTTAACCTGGAGTATTTTCCTGTTTTAAGTCCCTCCCAGAGTTTTTCAGGATTCTGGTTCTGTTCTTCTGGCACTTTTCCCTGTAGTATAATACGATCCCTGTGAACTCCACTGCCTTCAGTATCTCAAATATTTGCAGTATCTTTTTGTGCAATATTTTGGATGCACGACATAGCCCCAGGGAGTCCCGGGAAGCACCTCCCAGATAAGGCATTAGGAGCACACGTGCAGGAAGGCTTGGGCTTTGTCCAGGGGACCCGGTGAGGATCCAGATGAAACATCCTGCGTAAGAACATCTGACCTCTGCCACTTGCTCCAAACTGACTCCCCTGCCAGGCACAGCAGAGCATGCCATTTTCACACCAAATTTAATCACAGACTAAAGAACCTCTTCTTTTCCATCTTGCACATACCCGCTCTGCCGGTTTTTTGCTATCTAGCATCTCCCTCTTGCCAGCTGGTTCCTTTGTTGGATCTGCTGGAGTGCCAGAGGGACATTTTTAGCTGCTTTTATGAAAGGACAACGTTATTTTCTAAAATTACACATTACCAATCATTTCCTAAGCTTCTACAGCCCTGTCCCTCTCTCTTCCCAAAGAGGATGCTGAAGACAGGTCCAGGCATCGCCCCTAACCCTCCTCCCTCCCCAGGGAGGCTGAGTGTCCAGCACAGATGTGCAGAGCCCTGCTGTACCCATCTGAAGGTCAGTGCAGTCCCACGCTGCCATCTGGCATATTTTACACCCCCCCTCCAAAAAAAAAAGTTTCCCAAAATATCCTCCAGTATGATCTTTTCCGTGATGCCTCTGCCTCTTATGCAGCTGCTGCAGGATTGCCTCCCCATCCAGCTGTGACGTGGTTGTGCTCAAGATGAAGAGGTTTTTTCCAACAAGCTCCTTTCCACAGCTTTGCGGAACCTGCACACCAGGATCTGGCTTACAGGCAAGCACTCATTGGGGACCAAGGGGATTTTCCGGTTCCTACATGTACCATCACCTGATGGTGCCCTCAACAAATCCCTCACTGAGAGATTTTCCTCAACAAGGAGACCTTGTTTGGGGTTTCTCCCTCTCCTCTCAAGATTATCCGTGCTTGAGGCTTCTGTCCATCAAAGTCCAAGTACCGACATATTTCAGGCTTGCTGAGAAACTTTAAGGCCGTAGGCTGAAGATAGTGATGGAGCTGAACAAGGTGCTTGGAAATCTTAGGCTCTTTTATTGTTGTGTGTCTCCTTAAAGGTGATGTTATTTCTGAATCGGACACCCTCAGCAAATAGCTCCAAATTCCATGAGATTCGGTGTCAAGACTGCAGGCATCCAGAAAAAAAGGTCAGAGAAAGAAGTGATTTCCATTGGGTTTTCTAGGGATGCAGACTATGAACTGCAAATACCCCTGCTGATTGGCAGCCAGTGGCATTGCTGTGTGTAGAGTTTTTTCTGACTAACAACATGCTCAGAGGGTGTCCATCTGTATACCCATTTCAGATAGATGATCTCAAAGGCATCATCCACCTCTCCAATGCCTCCTCCATTCTGTAATCTATACATAACTAAGCTAGCGCTCCCGTTTTTCCTGTGAAGTGCTTTCTCTCGCTGTATTGACACAAGTATATGGCTTTATCAGCGCTACCTTCATGGATCTGGGGCAGTGTAATTCAAAATCCTTGGTCCGAGACTTCTGTCTGCTATCCCAGTGGCATACCCAGGATCCAACCGTATTAAACTCTAGGCTAGTCATGATCAGGACCACCACTGTTTTGAAACGATTTTGCACAACATCTGTCCAGAATAGTTTGAGATTGCACTGAAATACTCTCAAGAGCCCTGCAGCTGAGGCTTAAGCAGGAATAAAATCTGCATACCCGTGATGTAAGATGAAAGAGAAAGCACTTCTTCTATGGAAGGGAGGTGTGTAATTGCAGAGACGTGAACTGGGTCTGGTTTCAATCCCATTGGACAGATTGAACGCTGTCAAGTGCAATTTCTAATCTCAGTCCTGCTCCGCTGCGTCGGAGTGTGGCTGAAGGTGTTTTTCAAGTGTTTAGGAGCCTTTCCAAAGACAACAGTATCATCTGGATAACATCAGCCTCCAGGCTGGTTACTGCAAACGGGACGCTCTTTGAAAAGCCCTCAGTGCTGATGCAAGCCCATATGGCGCATGTTTAACCTGGGCCGCGTCCATCTGTGAGACATGCCGTGAGGTTCCTGCGGCTCTCGCGCCCTGGCTCCACCACGCTCAGCCTGTGAGTGCGGAGCAGAAGTGCTGTCCCCTCTCCCGAGATCCCGCAGCACCTCTTCGACCCACGGATGTGGCCAAATGTGGCACGGAGGTCTCCTGCTTTCCTGAGTCTCTGGGTGCAGCCTGAACCCCTCCGGGTCTCCCCAACCAGCATCCCCAGGAGAGCGGGAGCACTGTGGGTACGGACCAGACCTGGCTAAGCATGGTAATGAGCTCTTCCAGGGACGCCCTTGGCAGAGTCTGGGCTTGATGGGTTGGTAGCGTGGATTCAGGGGAGGTAGAAGCGGTGCTTAGTGTCAGCTCAGAGAAGACAAGCAGTGCTCTCTGGCCACTTCACATTTCAATCCTCAGTTTCAGGCACGTAGAGGATCTCGCTGCCTCTCCCTCCATCTTCATCCTTGTGACACCCCAGTGCCAGCCTGGCGTGGATCCACGCCATCCCCAGGAGGCTCCTCCTCCACGAGCAGCATCGCTCCTGCCCAACCCAGTCCTGATGGACACACGGCTGGCAGCACCTGCCCTGGGATGGAGTCAGCAGCCACCCCTTCCTCTTCTAAAAAAACCACTGTGGGGTTTACCATGCTTCCCACTGCCCAAAGCAAAGGCACAGAGGGGTCAGCATCCTCGAGCAGTGAGGCCAAGGCTGCAAGTCAGTCACACAGCTGATTCTTGTGGGGAAGAGTATCTGCTTCTCACTAAACAACTCCAAAGGGGCTTTTTCCTCTGTCCTGCTGACACTTCGAAAGTCTTCCTGCTTGGCACAGCTGTGCAGTGGTGCGTTCCTAGGTTTCAGTTTTCCTTTTGCTGCTTCTGTAGCTCTTCCAGAGGTGAAGAGGTTTGGAAAAGCTGCGGGTGGAAATGGAAAAGTGCAATGAATACAGATCCTAGACACTCTTGATTTTTATGGCCGGGAGCAGTGGAGGGGAAGAAAAGAAAAATGGGTATATGTTCCTGGCTGGAAACTTCCAAGGCGCAAGTAACAAGAAGGTGTTGGAGGAGGTCAGGAAAACTGCCATGGTGGTTTGCAAAGTTGTTTTCTGACTTGCTTTAGTGCACAGCCTGTCAACTCAGACAGCTCAGACTCTGGGTCTCGCCAGGAGTGGAGGGGATCAGCCATACAATGCCTGGCATTCACTGCAGAGGAGCAGAGTTCTGCTTTCCAACCAAGAACGAGGATTCGAAGCACGGCATGTGGACGGAGGTATAGAGAGGTGCTTAGATCAAACGTTCAGGCTTCCCTGTGCTGTGTTGAGCTGGATATTGGCACAATTGCATCAGTCTGCTGGGACACCAGAAACACTTGGCGCCAGCGCAACAAGCCTCCAGCTAAGATTAATCTCGTGTCATCAGAATGTCAACCTGCATTTAGGTACCCGAAACAAATCACATCCCTATAAAGTGGAGGAAAGAGAGATGGATCTTTGCAGCTTTTCTTCCTGTTTACACTTTTTTCTGATGTCTCTGATCCCTACAAGTGTCTGATCCACGTTTGCAGGGGGAGGACAAGCCTTGGAGGAGCACACATGGGCAGCAAATGCTGCAGCTGCACAACGGATGGTCAGGCTCCTGTGGAGATTTCCAGACGCAGGTGCCAGCACTGCTGTCCCCATGGAAAGGCAGAAAACGGGTGCTCTGGTGCCTTTGACCTCTCTGCTCTACTCAGGCTGGATGCACAGAGCTGGGCTGGGACCCTCAGAGGACAGGGGATCTGGCTGTATCCAACCCCAGCCACTCCTGCGGGCTTGGAGCAGTGACAGTGGAGGAGCTGGATGCGAGGACGTGGCTGCTGCGGTGGAGAACAGCAGCGGCAGGGTTGTTCGTGCACTAGCAGCTCGGTGACTCCCATCAGCTGTTTGAGTCTGGCCTGAAACAAACAGATTACGCTTTTGGAGAAATCAAAGTCTGACGCCATCTCTTCAGGGGTCTGAATTCCTCTCAATTAATTTTAATATCTTAATAGAAATTAATTTCGTTTTATGAGCAAAAACCTTATATTGCCTTGGTAAAGTTAAGACATTCTGTCTTTTTCCTAACAAAATAAATATTTCTGGCAAAGTGAATGACTGCCTTTCTGTTTAAGCTCTCACAGGCTCTGTCCGACACAGCCCAGTCTCTGAGGGCTGCAGCTGGATGCCCATGGCTGCCCCTGCCCCTACCAGCTGTCTCACACAGGCAGCAGGGGTAGAAATTAAATGCTGAATGGTTACGTCTTCCTCAGTGTCCACCATGTCCTCTCCACGGTGGTACCTGGGTGCTGCTCCCTCGGCCCAGGGTGAGCTGACTCCCCCCATTGTCCCCAGAGCTGGTGTCTGCTTGTTTTTCTTCCAACATATGGTCCTGAGAGCTAAAAATCTATCTTTTCTCCTCTGGCAGAGGACCTCTGTTTGCTGTATTTGTGTTTTCAGCTCACATACAACCTGCTGTCGTTGGGTGGTGTTGCATCTGCACATCATCCCACTGAGTGCCTGGGATCACCTCGGGGTGATGCGACGGGGTTGCCTGCAAACAAAGGTGACAGTGGGTGGCTGTTGAGTGTCCCTGGGGACAGGTCAGCTCTGCTGGAAACCGCTTGGCCAGGTGGGACACCCTGGGCACTGCCACTGTCGCAGACCTTCTCTCCCTGAGCTGCCTGTAGGGCAGGAGGTGGAGGTTCTGCAACCTCCCAGGTTCTGCAGCCTCTCCAGGAGGTGAAGGTTCTGCGAACAGGAGTGCAGAGTGAGCCGGGGGCTGAGAGAGGAAAATAAAAGGATGGCAAAACACGAGAGAAAACACATCCCCTGCTGTGGCTGTTTCTCCTAATGAAGAGCAGGGCTTTGCCCAAGCCTGAGGGCACAGAGGAAGGGTTGAGCAAAACTCTGACTGGGGAAGCACTTTCCGTGCTGCCGGGCCGGTCCCCATGTGGGAAGGCTGAGGGTGAGACGAGATGACAGTTTTGGTGATTCCTTGAGGGCAAAGACCTGCTGCTGGCTGTTGCTCCTCTGAGCTACTTTCCCTAGAAAGCAGACCGAGATCCAGATGGGCACAGTCAGAGGAGAGCTGCCAGGCTCTGGCTGGGGCGGGGAGAGGGATGTGCTGCCAGTCTGGGGAGGTCTGATGGGTCTCGCAATCGTTCGAGCTCTGCACCACTGCCTCCGGCCAACACTCAGGCTCTTCGGAAAGTATTTCTGAATGATTCCCAGCCATCGTTCTCATTTTGTTCTGTTTAAATTTTTCCTCCAAGACAATCTTGCTTGTAATTGTTCTCAGATTTAGGAAACTGGCTTTTCCTGAGACCGAGAAAACATCATTGCTGGTTGGGACAGTATCCCTGTGGCTCATGGTGAGCTCCCTTGAACCACGTTCATGCCTCAGGCTACTGCAGCGTCTCCGGCCAGACAATGACCTTGTCTTTGCTGGTGGTGTGATGTTCACATTATCCCGTGCAAAGCAGAAACCTTTTAGCTTTAGAAATCAACCCTAGGTTTTGGAGAGACACAGGCAAACATTTCACAGTGGTGGGAAGACCCTCTGGTGCTCTTCTGAGTGTCTATGGCAGGAGGGTGCTCCTATGGATGCCTTGGGGCCATCTGTCCCCCTCCCCAGGGACAAAATGACTTTCTGCTGTGTGGCTTCCCCCTGAAGAGAGTGATGCAGCAGCATGAGGTACCCTGAGCCTCCAGCAGCGCTAAACTGAGCTTCCTAATCTCTGATTACATCGGGAGCGTCTTTCCTTCTAAAAATCCATGCTGCCTGTATCTGTCTAGAGGATTTGGGCTAAAACAGACAATAAATGCACTGCCTAAGGCCGGAGGTGTATTTTACCACTGCCCTTGGTCTCCACCACAGTAATCCAGCCCAGGTTCTTGCTCCTCTCTCAGTGGCTCCCATGCTCCAGGATGGTGACTGTTGCGAGGGGAGGCTGGCCTAGAGGCATCAGCCTCCTTACAGCCAATGCTTGTGAATGGGTACTGGGAATCAGTCCCCCGCTGCTGGAGTAATGACTGGGAGCTAGCTCTCCTCCAGGAGTCCATCTCTGAGGCAAGACACAGAGAAGCCATCTCTGCTTTCAAACCTCTGGGACATCTTGATCCAGTTGGCTGCCCTGCGTGCTCGTTGCATCTGGGGTTGCTGCCAGGATTTGTCCATCTGCCCTTCATTTGGCAAACCACGTGGGAAAAAGCTGCATAGAAATACAGTGGAAAGGTGGGGAAATGGGGACCGAAATTGGGCTGTTGGATGAGGAGGAACTGAACAAGGGGAGGGTGTGCTGAAAGATGAGTTTTTGCTTGAAGACAGATCCTGGAGCTTTTCCTGAAACTATGGCTTTGCTAATGAAATTTGCTGGGTTGCCAAATGAGAAAGCATCACAGACACTGAGAAAGAGCAAAATGGCCTTCTGGGCTGGGCGAAAAGTTAGGGCAAGGCTAGGTATACGTGCACACCCCCAAAGGGGTCCATGAAAGTCAAAACAGAAATGGAAGAGCAGTCTGAGAATGCAGGAGCCGCCAATGTGGCCTTGGGAAGGACAAATCTGGTTGAGAAGGTGCTCACAGCAGGGACTGGCTCGTCCCCATGTCATCGAGCAGGCACTGCTGAGAGCTGCCTCAGTCCTGGCTCTGCTCATCCACTGGCACGATGGAGGGAAGAGGTGGGATGAGTGAGTGGAAGGAGAGCTGGTTTGATGAGAGGAGGCTGAAAGCACTTGGCTTGTTTAGTCTAGAAAAATGAAGGAGAGGAGAGAGTTGGTCTATAAATACATCTGGGAGTAAACAGCAGGAGGGATAAGAGCTATTTAGGCTAGAGGACAGTGCTGGCAGAGAAGCAGATGGCTATCAGCTGGCCGTGAACATGGTTACGCTGAGAGCAAGAGGAACGATGCTCGCAAAAGGCAATCCTCCAATAGCCTCTCCTGGGGTCAAGTAGGGGCAAAGCCTTTAGCTCAGAGGAAACCTTTGGCCCAAGAGCTTTGTGAAAAATGACATTGCACCTTCATAGCCTCCAACAGCTCAGTGCCATTGGGGTGATGATGGAAGGAGAGCCTAGGTGGGTACCTAGCAGGGTCACCTGGGAGCATCACTGAGATGATGCTCAGAGCCCCAGGTGCCATCACAGCTGAGACCCCACCACACTCATCACTGGTGTGAGCCATGAAGCTGATAGGCATGTCAATGCACCAAGCAGTTGTGGGACTGGAGAAGCTTGTGGTTCACCAGAAACTTCAAAAAAACCCCAGCAAACCCCAATGCTGATGCATATCCAGTTTGGCCCCAGCCCAGATTAAAAAAACAAACAAACACAATATTTCTGGTGAACTAGGAAACCCTGGTGCCCAGCCAGCACTGCAAATAGCCCGACTGGTTTCAAGATGGAGCTTGAAATATTTATGAGGAGGATTACGCGAGCGGTTGCCTGTGGTAGCAAGGGGATGGGAATGGGTCCCTCAGGAGTGCTTCCCGGGACGGCATTCGACCTGCGGCTGCAGCTCGGTGCACGAGAGTGCGGACACCCTCGACAGCCCGGGATGGGAC
>NW_009715856.1:0-21648 GCF_000703405.1 Apaloderma vittatum | reverse complement strand
AGGTGATGCTGAAGGTGGGTGCAGGTGATGCAGCCGATGCTCAGGGCTGCTTTCTGCACAGCCACGTGTGGGTGACGCTCAAGGGCACCTTGCACAGCGCTCCCACGCTGCTGCTTCATCCCATTTTGTCCTCCAGCTCCCTCCTCCCACCACCGCTTTGCTGCACCTGGAGCCTCTGCTATCCCATTTCCCTTCACCGCGTGGTCTGGGATCAAATCCCCCTTCACCTTGCCTGGACATGCTGACCCAGGGGGGCTCCTGCAGCCTTTTGCTACCCGATATCCCTTCGCTGTGGCACTGCCTGAGTGCCGGGGACACGCGGTCCTACCCAGTCACCCCCACTCTTTATCCCCCTCCAAGCGCTTCTCCCAGGACTGATGTTCCCTTATTCTACATGTTCCTTTCCTCTCCAACCTGCACAGCCATGCTCTGGTGCTCCGTTGCTAAAAGTCTCACTGCCCCCATGCTGTGCTGCCTCGTGGCCGCTCCCTGCTCGCAGTGAGGTTCAAGGGCGAGGCGGTTGCCCTGCATTTGTGGCTCCCAGCAGATTTTTGGCAGGGATGCCACAGTCTCAGGGACTGATTTGTCCCCAAGGGCGTTGGTACCCACACCTCTGTCTTTCTCAGCCAGCATCAGGGATGCAGAGGTGGGGCAAGAGCCAAGCATGCTGGCAAAGAGACCCCACACCCAGCCCTCACCCCACCTGTGCTGGGTCAGGCTCATGTTGCTACCGCTCACTTTTTGGGGGGCATTATTACCCCCCTTCCAGCCTTTCCTGCTGTGTCCCTGAGGAGATTACAACCTGGCTTTGCCACTCACAGCTTTCTCCCTGCGATGCTATTGCTTCACATTTCTTATCAATTTCCTCTTTCCACCCAGCCCATTTGGATGCTTTGTTTTATTTTAACAGCTTGCCCCTTCCCCATCCCTCGAAGCTCGAGGGAAGCAGGAACGAGCCGTTGCGATGGCTGAAGTGTTTTAAGAGAGATTAGAAGTATCGCTCGCGCTGGGGGAACTCAGGGCCTCCTTCCAGCTGGTTGGGCTTAAAGCAGGTTACAGTTCTCGGAAATGAGGCCCTTTTAAAGTGTCAAACACACGGTGCTTTGGCGTTTCCACAACACATAAGATATAAACCTGCTACCTGAGCCCGGCACACTCCTGTCCCCATAATGTCATTGCTTTCAGAGCCCCCAGGGACCCCTCTGTAGGGTGGGTTCTGCCCATCTTGGCTTCCCCACTCTACCAAATTCCCAGGCTCAGTGATGCACAGGAAGAATTTGTCTCCTGTGTAGAAATAAAGATTTTTATCTCCCACCAGTTCTCAAGCTGCCAGCAGCCTGTGATCATGTCCTTCCTTACCTGGAGGACCTTCAGACATCCCAATCCCATGCCTGCATGATGTACTTCAGCTGATATCCAACCCCAAAAGTGGAAAGCAGGGTGGAAAAGGATCACAGCAGGGTTTTTGAGTCACTAGCCACTCTGGTCCCTTGCATCAGCCTGGCAGTGGGCTCCACAAGCCCTGTCAGGGTGCAGGAGTCCTGACCCTCCATGCAGAGGGGCATAGACACCCTTGGAGGGCACTCAGGCACCCTGAGACCCTGACCAAGGCTGCTCAAGCACCCTCAGGTTCACGGCTCACCTCCCAGCCTACTCTGGCTCTGTGTAGCCCCACGCACCATGGGGCTTTGGCTGCACCAGCAGCACCAGTGGGTGTCTTGCTCTAGAGTACCCATTGCCCGAGTGTCCTCTGCACTCACAGCTCCTGCACACGCGAGAGGACCCTGAATGTGCCAGGCTCAGGGCTTGTCCCAACACCTCTTGCACAGAGAGGTCCCCTCTTGCTCTTTCCTCCGTGGCCTGGGGACCCATGGGGTGGTATCACGGTGCTGAGCTTTGTGACCCCCCAACCCCAGGGTGCTAGCCCATCTCCCTGGGCGCTGGGACAGTCGTATCTGCTCAGCCTGGTGCTCTGAGTCACTGCTGTGTTTTGTCTGTCCGAGGCAGCTCTGCTGGATTCAATTAGGGGCTGTGCTGCACCTCGCCTGCCTGTCAAAGTGACCAGGACTCCGTGTCTGCTGCTTCACCTCGGTGCTTTTTTCTGCACAGGGGCCAGGAAAAGTGACTTAAACAACGCTCAAAGCCTTGCTGCTGTGGCAAAACCCATCCAGGGCACTGCCAGGGGAAGCTCGCAGCGCTGGGGATCTGTGTGCTCTGTGCAATGAGCCACCTCAGGTGGTGGCGAGGACACAGCCCTGCCCCAGCAGCACCCCCTCTCCTACAAAGGCTCCATCCTTGCTCCTGGATCAACATCTCCCCAACACGCCGCTGGCTTGTCTCGCTGCCCCAAACCCCGCAGGCCGTGCGATGGGGATGTGGAAGTCAGCGGTGGCCGCACTTGTCTTCGTGTGTGCTCGAGGATTGTGCCACCTTGTGCCACGAGGTGCCCGGGGCTTTTCATCTAACACCTCTGTGCTCGGGCTGCTCAGTGCCCACCCCCCTTTGTTGTGTGCTAAGATGCAAAATATTTTAATCCACGTTTCTCTTTCGCGTTTTTTTTCTTTCCCATGCTAGATTCCTAGAAGACAGGGAATTTATGGTGTGAGTCCGCTCCAGCCGCAGAGAAAGCCCAGCCAAGGTCAACACCACGAGACAGGCAGCTCCTGCCAAGGGGGGAAAGAGCGATCGCTTAGTGCTTGGCCGAGGAGGAAATCAAACCAAAACCGTTCCAAAAAAATCTAGATATAAAACACCCCCCACCCCAAAACCTTTTGGTGGAAAAAGACCAAAAGTCGTAAGGACCGTGTCTGCACAGTTCCCCCCACCCGGCCCCAGCCTGGCCCCACTTCGCCTCCACCCCAGCCCTCTGCCCTGGCACCGCAGCGGTGAGGCCAGCAAGGAGGAGGGCCAGCCGGTGACACCATGCCCAGCTCCATCGCTTCCCTGGAGGTCAGACAGCCAGGCCAGCTTTTGACACCCAGTTTCCAGGCTACCTTTTGTTATTTAGGAGCCATTCCTGCGTGGCTGTTGGATTTAGCATCGCTGCCCAGCATCCTTCCCTGCATCCCACTGCCTCTGCCCGGATGCCGCTCTGAGACTGACCATGGGTGCGGAGGCCAGAGATTTCAGCTTCTCATGGCACATATGCTTCCAGCTCGTTTCTTGGCAGCTGTGGGGAATTCAGACCATTTTGTCACGTTAGATGATGTTCTTTGGAGTACTCTCTAGCAAATGCCCTCTGTGCCCTTATTGGTGCGTGTGTCTGTGAGCACCCATGCTAGGCTTGCTGCACGGACCCGGTGAGGCTGTGAGGCAGGATGGGTGCCTGGGCACTGCCCATGCTGCTGGCAGTGTGGCGAGGAAGAGAACGGAGAGAGCATCAGTCCATGGGGTGAGGGGCTCCGGGGTTTGGGATGGGGCTCGCAGAGCCTTGGCAAGGGCAGACATGCTGGTCCTCTCAAAGATATAAAACAGCTATACAGGGGAAGGGAACAGTCTGTTCTCCCTGCTCGTGGCAGACAGGATATCAAATGGGCTTAAGTTATAGCGGGGGGAAGTCAGGTTAAACGCTGGGAAAAGCTATCCGAGAGAGGAGGGTGGCGCAGCTCTGTAAGTGTGGAAGCACCTGTTCCTCCTCTATGTCCTCGGCTCTGCCCACATTTTAATTCTGTCACCCTTTCCCTTTGCTCTGGGAGGTGGGTCGAGGTCCCTGTCCTGGCCAGGAAGCTGCTGGAGATGCCATTGCCCGCGGGAGGTGATGGGGTGTGCGATGAGGTGGGCTGGGGAGGTCCCACAGCCAGATGAGCAGTGCCTGATCCCATGTGGCAAGGGTGGCTGAGCTGGCGTCAGGCACTGCTGTTGTAGATATCTCTCTTTGCAGAAATCAAAGCCAGGATTTCCATCCTGGTCCCAGGCATGAGCTATGCAGTGGCCTGAGGCCACTGTCCAGCTCATGGGAGCTTGTTGGGATGGCAAAGTCCTCTGGGGAGATGCCTGTCCAGGATAGAGGGGCTGAAGAGCTCTGACAGGCACCATGTCCTGCTTCCTTCCACATCAGAGCTGCCCATGTGCCATTCTCCAAGGCTTCTTTGGGGACAAACCTGGGGTCACCCACTTAGCAGAATTTCCACAACCTCTGAAACACCAGCTCCATCATTTTATAGGATATATTTTTGGGAAGTCAGAAGATGTTGTCCTTTCTCCAGCTCTGCTGGGACATCTCCACAGCCTTTCTGCCTGCCCAGACCAGGGAACATGTGGGATGAGCCCCAGGTTGCCCAGACTCCAAATAAGCAAGCTGCACCAGGCCAGTGACCAGTGCTGGCAGTGTCCCCTGGCCACAGGCCTGCTGGGGCATGCAAGGGATGCTGCAGGGCCATCTGTGCACACCTAAGCAGAAGAAGTGGCAGCGGATGAGAAAAGCCATGGTCTGCGCCAGCGTACTGGTGGTACTGGTCGTCTGTGTGAGTTTTGCAGGGAAGAGTAGGAACAACAAAGGCTGTGGTAGTTATCTTGGTTTACTTGTCCTTAGTGATGCTCAAAGCCCTTCAGTTCAGCTCAGCCCTGGCAGAAAGCTGACCAGCCATGACCTCTTCCTTCCACTACAGACAGCTGAGCAGTCTCAGAGCTGGCCACCAAACCCAGCCCAGCGCAAGACATCTGCTCTAAGAGGGGTCCTGCAGTGCAGGAGAACCCATGACTTCTGGCACAGCACACAAGGACCAACGATGCTGGGCAAAAAAATCTAGCACTTTCTCTGTCTGGCTCTGCCACTCGTACGTGTGTCCTGCACCCAGCAGTGCTGGGGACAACCTGTGCCCATGGGCTCTTGCCAGCTCGTCCTCTGCACCTTATCCAGGGGAAACGGCGTTTCCTGCGGGTGTCCTGCCCATCAGCCACCGGCCGCTGCCATGACTCATGCAGCTAGTTTCCTCTCCCAGCCTCTTGCACCTCCTGGCCTTTCCCTCCCGCTTCCACCCTTCCTTGGCAGGGAAGGGTGTGAAATACCCAGCTTATCACAGCCCCACTCCCCAGCGATTGCTGTGCTTCTCGTGTGCAGACACCTCCCTGTTCCACAACGCTCAGACTGCAGAGCTGGGGGGCCAGGGCAGGTGATGGGTCTCCAGGCTGACCACAGTTCTGCTGCTGATCCCCAAGCAGCACCTGAGCACCCTGAGCATCCTGAGCACAAACACCTGCCTCCAGAGAATGGCCTCTTGGGAAACCCTCCAGCCTAGGCTCTCCTTAAAGCCCCCTGGCACAGCTCCACGCCTGGAGGTGCTTCGCTCCTGTGGGATGGGGATGGAGGCTGACACCCTCCTCAGACAACAGCCTGGGTTCAAAAGGGCAGGTTTAGTAGCAACCACACTCTACCCATCTGTCCAAGCCTTGCCCCAGGAGCTACCTTTGGAGTTTCATGGTGACTGCTCATCCTGCACCCAGCAACTGCATAAGGAAGCCGAGGAGGGAAAGGCAGAAATCTCCAGCAGTAAGTTTTTTGTGGTTGTGATGCAATTCATTAAGGGAAAAAAGAAGAGTTTTGTGGTTAAGTTTAGTGTCTGAGATGTTGGCTTTTGCTTGTGCCTCTGCCACGCTTCAGTCCCAGGCAAGTCACATGAAGCTCTCAGGGCTGCTCTGGAGCAAATGTCGTGGAGAAAACTCTCCACATCCTTGGTCTGCAATGGGGCTGGTTAGACCAGCACTGCCCGAGCTGCTCAGCCATTTGGGGTGACAGAGTGTCCCCATGTTTGTCCTAGACCAAGGAAGGGACTATTGCCTGTGCTTGATCCTTTTGACTTCTGAAGCTGACTGATGCCTCCCTGTTTGAGGCCCCCTCATCTCGGCTCCATTTAAGGGGCTTAGGAAGAATTGAACATTGCTGGAATTCTTCTCTCGCTAACTTTAAACATTCATTACTTTAAATGCTAATCCCTTGGGATTATCCCATTGGAGAAAGCAATGTAAAGCAACGGGGGAGAGAACAGCATGTCTTCTTGCCCATTGCACACCAGCGAACGGCTCTTTTGGGGAGGGAAGTGTGAAAATGCCAATATGAGTTTCCCCAAACCTGGCTTGATTTTTACACCTCGGTGTGGACTCTCAAACAAGCCAAGTCTGAAGTCTCTTGCTCCAGCTGGTTTTGAGTTGTACATGTCCAAAGTGTCTCCGTGGAGCACGAGGGGGAAAAGTGTATTTTTCCATGTGTGTGACTCAGAAATGACTGAACCCAGTCGGTTCCAATTTCTTGAAAAATCTGCTTTTGGCTTGAGCCCAAGAGTGGAAACTTTCAACCAAAAAGGAGTTGATTTGAGCTCTAAATAACATTAAAAAAGGCTTAGAAGGGAAACTGTATTTCAACCATCATTATGGCAATCACTTCTCATGGCCCTCTGACAGCAACAGCGGAGCAAGTAGTGAAAGTAATTCCCAATGAAAATTCACTTGGATTCCGCGGGCAGATCGGGATTCGGCTGCAGACGCTTTGTACCGGCCGTTGATGAGCAGGAGAGAGATCAGCCCTTGGAACGGCAAAGGAACAGGAGAGCTCAGCTCCAAAACGTGCAGAGGATGGAGGTCAGCCCCAGGCCTTGGCACCGACCAAGAGCAGGGCAAGCGCTTTCGGACGAAGCCACAGTCCTGCCCGGAAAGACGTTTCTCTCTCTCCATCCCTGGGTTGTGCCTTTGTTGCAATACACCCTGTTCAGCTGGGGAAGATTTATTCCCTGAGAAGTGCCTGAATAATTTCAAGCCACAATTAATTAAAGGCTGCTGCAATCTGCTTGCAAACAGGAAGTGAGGCAGAGAAGAAAAGACACAATCTCTAGAAAACCGACGTGTTGTAAATTAGCCCTAATCAGGCTAACAGTGATGGATGCGCTCCCCCCGTGGCTTTCATCTGAAAGCTTATTACGCTGAGCGCTGTGAAGGCCCTGCACTGGATTAGGATGAGATGGACCAGCTGATAGACCGGGTTTCTCCTGCATTTCGAGGATGCTGGATCTCGGCACCGAGACGCTGTCCAACTTGGCCGTAGTCACACCAGTAAATCAATGGCCGGGCTATAACCGGCAATGTGGCTCCCTGGCTCTGAAGAGAGGCCGGCAGATTTTCCTGAAAAGAGCAGACTGTTTATATTTGGGGAAAAAGCTCCGTTAATTGGAACGAAAGCCGAGACTGTGTGCTTTTCACCAAAGTGCTCAGGACATCGTAGTATGGCACGGAGCTGCAGGGTGGGAGGGATCTCTGGTGCCGTCCATCCAACCTCCTTCTCGGAGCAGGGCAAGCTCCAAGGAGAGACCAGGTGGCTTTGGGTTTTGTCCAGGCCTGTTGTGAACATCTCCAAGAAGGATTTTCACCCTTGCTGTGAAAATCTTTTTCTTCACACAGGATTTTCCCTCTGGATCCGTCACTACGCGCCTCTGAGAAGAGTCTATCTCTGTCTTCATAACTCATTAGGCAGTCGAAGGCAGCAATTAGACGGTTTCTTAGCTGAAGGAATCCGCTTCCCTCAGCCTCACCTCATGTATCACATGCTCCAGCCCCTTTGGATCTTGGTGACCATTGGCCTCACTCCAGCACATTGCTTTTTTGTAGTCATTCCAAGCCAAGCACATAAGTGACACCAAGAGCTAATATAGGCATGGCACAAATTAGTGAAGATACCAATCACCATGACTCTGCGCCACTGGTGTCACCACCTGATGCCTGCAGGTTTCTGGTCACAAGCAGAATGGTCAAGCAAGTTCTCGGGTTAAGGGGACGACAATGCTGGGCTCTTCAAGCAATATGACTGAGGCCAAAACCATGGAGAGATGTGTGTGCTGTGGCAGGAGCCCATGTAGCTCATCACAGGAAGTCTGGTGTGAGACAAGGTTGCGGTGAAGGGAGATGCGAGCAGTGACGCAGATGAGTGACGGGCATGGGGTGACTCCTGTGATAGGGAGTGTCACGCAGAAACATAATGCATCAGTGTGAGAAACCTGCTCAGATGAAAGGGCTTTGAGGGCTGATGTGGTTGAGGTTTGACTGACTTTGGCTCAGGATCTGCTTTGGGAGAAGAAGAACTATCTCCAGGACTGTGTAGAGGAACAGGCAGCTCCAGAGCGCTGTGGCTGCCTCCAGGTTGGGATCTGCAGCTCATAAAACGGAGACTGTGGACTGAAGCATTGCATGATCATGGCAGTGCTCAAGCATTTCTGGGTTGACTTGGAGGTTCCCTGTGCTGGAATTGCTGTGGTCACCACAGAGGAAATGTGATGGATGGGATGGACTCCTTGTTTCCATCCCCTGGGAGCTGAGGCTGAGAGGATCTGTAGAGGTGTGAGCCATGCTTCTCCTAACATGGGTCTGTGGAGCAGCAGCCCACCACAGGGGCTTTGAGGGGCTATTCATGTCGATTGGGTTCAAGTCCTTTTTAGGCACCAGAGCAAGCATTCTGGGTATGTCTCTTAATCATTACTGCTCATAAATCTTACTGTCACAGTGGAAGCCTTTCACTTCCAGATATAGATTGGAGAGCAAATGCTACCAACTATTCTTGGACGTGGCAGCTGATAGATGGCCCCAGAATTTACTATCTTAGACTTGATTTTTGCTGTTGGGGAGACACGAGAGAAAAGCTGGTTACAGAACATGCACATTGACCACATAGGTTTCATCTAAATCAAACGGATTAGCAGTTCAGGTGAAGTTATTTCTTTTTCCTAGATTAGGAGAAGTTTGGGGATGCAGCCACTGGAGTCAGCTCAGTTGAAGAGCTCAGAGGCTGAACGTGCCAGAGGTCAACAGGGTTTTCAAGGCAAAGGTACAAAACTATTTGATATCCCTTGCAGTGGTGGCTTGCTCACTAAAAATCACAGTGAGAATGAGGAGAGCTTAAAGAGATTAGGCAGATCTTCAGGGAAAAGTGTCTCTGAGGACCTGGAAGTGCACAAAGTGAACGAGAACTGCCAGAAGTCAAGCTGAGCTGGACCTTGCAAAGGCAGTTCAAACAAATAGTGAAAGACTCTCCAGCTAAGTTAATAAAGAGAAGGGGTCAATATGCGGGGACAAGAGTGAGGATTAATCTCAGGATGACCCCCATCCTAAGTGCTTTGCATTTCTTGTGAGGTCAGTGGTGCACACACCATAGTGTGGCTCACGGTGAAGTCCCTGGGAAACCGAATCCAGTGGTTATCTCAGCTGAGGAGAACCCACCTAGTCCAGAAGAACTGACTGCAGCTCAATGCGGCTCCCATGGGAATAGGTCAGTGTGGCCTGGGGGGCGGTGGCCAGCAAGAGCGAGGGGTTCATCATCCACCCCCAGCCCTCAGACAGGTTTTCCTGGAGCCCGGGGAGCCTCCTGTCCCTTTGAGGAGGCTTTCTCAGGGAAGCAGCTTCTGGATGTGGGGTGAGACTGCATGATACAAAGGTCTAAATCTGTGAGACTAGCAGGAAGGATTCCAAATACAGGTTGTTTTCTCTGTTGTAAAAGGCAATTAGGGGAAAGGCAGGGGTAAGGGAGCAGCACAATGAGACACTGGCTAATTGCACATGACTAAGAGACAGCAACAGGCACAGGAAGAGGGAAACAGCTATGAACTGTACCAGGGGTTTGTGTCAGCTCTTTGGGAAGGGGTGATGCCTGACTTAAAACAAGAGCTCCTGCCCTCTAGCAGGTATGGATAGGGCCACCAGGAAAGCAATTGCTCCCCTCCAAGATTCAGGGGGCTGGAGGAGCATGGCTTTTTGAAGAGGTGTCAGACTGCATGGCAGAAGGTGAGTAGGCTCTGCAGCAGCTGGAGAATGCTGCTGGAAAGGGCACAGGAGGGTTCAAGCTGGTGGAAGACAGCTCTATGCTGCCTCAGGGCTAGAAGGTAAGGGCTGGAACAGACCTTCCAGGAGAGCAGTGGGAATAGTGAGGACCATAAGACAGAGCTTGCTTGATTTATGACATACTGATGCTGTTGGGAGGCAGAAGGTCTGGTCCATGAGATCATGGTCTTTAGAGCATGGATATTAAATCCACAGATACTATAGATGTTAGTAGTGTGTGCTTTCCCCATAGAGCTTGTGGAGGACGTGGAAACACTGACCTGGGGGACCCATTCTGAAGGAGTTTGCACCAGGAGATGCAACCTTCCCCCTCTCCTCTTGGACAAGACTCAGCTTAGCTCTGTCCCCTGCTCTCAGCTCTGTCCAGCACCCCAGCAGGGCTTTTGGTTTAACAAGACCCTCACTACTCTCCCACCACATATCTGCCTTGGGACTTGGCCCCGCAGCCTCCATCCCTTCACGAAACAGAGCTTGCACCAGGGTCCAGGCTTGGTCCCGTGTGGCCCCCATGCACATGCACATCGCCTCCAAGGAATGTGCTTTCTGGGTGGAAACTATGTCATCGGAGAAATATTTCATATATTCATTCGTTCACATTCCCCGAATGAAAAATGAATCGCGAAGTCTCAGAAATAAGGGGGGCCGAGTTTCTCATTTACATATTTCTGTGGTTGTTGGAAGCAGAGGTGGCCGTGGCCCTGCCAACCATGTCCTAAGCCTTCCCCTCATGCACCTTCACTCGTGCTGGCAGCTGCCTGCGCTCCCTGGAACGTGCTGCCCTGAGACCTGTGCGCTCCGATGGGCTCCGTGTCTCTTAGGTCACCTTGCCTCCCGCCTAGCATTTTGTGCAGCCACGGGCTGCTGGCATGAGCATGGCAGGGAATTCAAGGGTACCTGGGAGTCTCAGAGAAATCCCAGCCCTAAGAAGGATTTTTAGGATTCAAAAGAGGGGTTTGCACAGACTGGGAGGGTGTGTGCCGGAGAGGGGAAACCTTGAGGCATGGTCCCAGATCGGCTCTGGTGACAGGGCACTAGGGTGATGATAGGTGGTGGCTGGGGAAGGGGTGGCTGGAGAAGAGCGTGAGAGATGGTGCAAGTGGAAGAGAAGGGGGCAGGGAACAATATGGTGGGGATAAAGCGAGTGAAGGGGAGAGGGAAGAACGGGCAGGCAGAACCCAAGGCCGATGTGCACAGACGGCTGTGGCTCTGCCTTTGCACTGGGAACATAGGGTTGTCCCATGGCTCCATCCTGGCTCCGTCCCACGCCCCTTCCATGTGGGGACCCTCGGGGTCAAACGCAGCATTGCTGCCGAGCTCCTGCTCTGAGGCCCAGCACTTGACAAGGCCATGCTGCGGAGAGGAGCAGGGTCTTCAGGCATCCTCTCTGGAACCCCCAAAGTGTTTGTAGTAAGGTGCGTCAGGACTTCTTCCTACAACATCTGCAGGTGTCCCAGGGTCTCCGGCAGGTGCAGGGCAGCAGGGAGACCTTCTGGGTGCATGGTGAGACAGTCCCAGGGCATGCACGAGCCTTGGAGCCCTCCTGGGCTGGGAGATGTATCTCCCCTTTCGGATGCTGCTGACCTCAAGCTGTGCACACCAGTGACCCAACCTTGTCCTGGTGCATGTCTGGGTTCAGGCACGGAGCTAGTCAGGTGGAGATGGAGCACAGACGCCAGCTGTGACCACAGCTGTCATCTGGACCTCCTTCTCTCCAGGCCACACTTGATGTTTCAGGTGGGTCACCTTCTCCTGGCACTGCAGGGGGAATCCAGTTCATGGAACCCAAGGGTTAATGGCTATAAACTGTGCTGCTGAAGCCATCTTCTGGTTTCAATTTAACTTTGCATTTGCGTGTGGATTAGACTCAAGGATGTTCATATTCACTTAATAATCTCCCCACTTAGGCACTGCATAGATGAGTGCTCAGCTGCCAGAGCCAGGGGAGGAAGGGGAACATTTAACACTAGTCTCCCTGAAAGATGACCCCACTTTCCCAGGCCGTAGCATGCAAGGAGAGCTGGACACCTGGCCTTGATGCCATAATGATATCGAAGGGGCAGACATGAGCTTGGCGGAGCTCCCATGCAAAGGCTGGGTAGAGATGTGCTCCTGAGGTCTCAGCTCTTCCAAGGGTGCATCAAGAACGAGGGACATGGAGTGGTCATGGTCTCCTTGTACTCTTGCAGACCTCCATCCATCACATAACGATAGGACAGCCTGACCCCTGGCAGTGCCATGTGCAAGACGGAGATTACTCACCCAAATCCATGAAAAGAGAATCAAGCCAACCTTGCTAAGCCCAGCGAAGACGAACACCAACATTGATTGTGCCGCTTGCCTGGGCCAGGCACACAGACCCTGGGACCTCACCTTGGCTTTCACCCACCCCTCTCTTGTCAGGCTTCAGAGCAGTGCAGAAAAAAGATATTTTTGGAGCAGGAGCAAGTGTGTCCTGCAAAGCTGTCTAAACATAGCACAAGGAAACAGGAATGCGGAGCAAAGCTCTGAGTAAAGCAAAAATAACATGGGGCTCGCTGCTCACAGCTCAGCCTCCTTGCCTTCTCTGCAGCCAGGTCCCAGGCATGCTGGGCACGCAGAGCAAGCCAAGGTTGTCCCAGAGCCAAGGAACATGCCGGGTGCCCAAGTGAGCAGGGACGTAATGTACAGCCTCCTCTGCTGTGCTGGGGACACCACTGGCCCTGGAGATTCAGAAATCCACGTTGAAAGGAGTTGCAATGGCACCACGAGTGTGCTGGGGCTCTGCTAGGCTCCTCGTCTCTGCACATCTCCCCAGCAGGAGTTGGTGCTGTTGCTGACTCTGTCCCTGGAGGAGGGCAAGGGGTGAGGCCCCCCTGCCCAGAGTCCTCCCCAGCAGAGGGTGCCACAGGTGTGAGGGCAAGAAAACTGCTGGGAGACCCACACAGGACCAGGAGGATTAGGTTCACCAGACGATGTTGTCCTGGCCTTTCTGGAGTGTCCCAGGCTCAGTTCCTCTCCACTTCCCACCTCAGCAATGGGACCTGGACCTGTTCCAAGCCAGGGACACAGTCCAATGGACACGGCCTGTGGACAACTTGCTCTAGGTGACACTGTCTGAGCTGGGTGCTAGATAAGACTTACAGAGGTCCCTGCCAACCTCAGCCAGTGTGTGATGCAGTGCCTTTTCCTCTCTTCAGCCGCTGAACACTGTCTTCTCAGTGTTATTCCCATCTCCCAAGCCCAGGTTCCTGATGCGTGGACCAGCAGGTGGCTTCTGTCTCCCCATCCTTCAGTGCTTGCTCAGGGGACACAGGAGCCATATGGCCTGTGGTGGCCCCAAGGTGGCCCTGCCGTTCAGCCTGGTGACACTGGGCTGGCACACACCTTTCCTTGGGGAGCAGAAGACACACAACTGGGAGGTTTTTTCCCAGTTCAGATCCCTGTGCAGGTGGCTGCCAAGTTCCCACCCCCAGTGACCTCTTTGGGCCACATGGTCTCACGATACCAGTGATCGCCCACAAGTCTGGGCTTCCTGAGGCAACCACACTGGCTTGCAGGATGCTGCAGCCTCTCCTTCTGCAGCTCCACAGCTCTGCTGCCCATTGGATCTGCAAAGCTCCCCACGGTTCCTTGCTGAGGGCTGTACTTCCTCTCATGTTCAAATTTTGGGTTGATGGCAGCCTGGATACGCCTCATGCCAAAAGGGGCCTGATCAGATTAGGTGGTCCTCACCAGAGCAGACAGGGTCCTCACCTCCCCGTCTGAGACTCTTTAGTGAAAGCGGAAAGGAGGAAAAGGGAGTTTTTAACATAAAACATCTGGCATGTTATTCTGCCTTGCACTCTAGGATAGGAGAGAAATGTGTGCTCCAGGCAGAGGGGAGGAAAGAGATCTCTGGATACCTACAGTGACCAGCACCAGAGCTGGACCTGCCCTCTCCCCGTGCTCCCGTGTTCCCTGGGGATGTGCTCAAAGCCACGGCTTGGGGACGTGCCCTGCACCCTGCGTGCCCTGGGAGAGAGCAGGCAGCCGGGTCCACAGTCACCTGGAAGAGCCTGTAGCCTCCTGAAAACCAAAATTAGGGACAGTCCTGCTGACCACTGCCGCAAGGTGACGTCAGGCGAGGTCCCAGGTTTCTTTTGGGAGACGGAAACTCAGCACCCAGAGCAGGAGGGAGCCAGGAGAGTTAAGCAGGGACAGGCAGGCTGGAGGAGGCTGTTAGAGAACAAACCGTGCCTGGGAGAGAGAGCTCTAAAATACTTGGTAGTCTCTCAAGCAAGCTGGCAGGAAAGCGAGCTCAGATGGACTCAAACATCATTTCCACCTGGTTTGAGAGTGGTCCAGGAGAGCGAGGCAGCGCGCGGAGCCGAGCTGAGATCAGAGCCTTGCACTGACCCAGACTAATGCTCCCTTTTATCACCCGGCCTTTAAACACGCGCTTTTATGATGTGCGAGAAAGGGGCATATGGTTCTCTAATTAACTCAAGAGTGCTGAGTTGTGAAGTGCTGCGAGGAAAAGCAGCTACGGCAGAGATGGCACCGCGGCGGCTCCCTCTGCCAAGCAGCCTTGCGGGGGATGACGCCTTCACCCCAGGGCACCGCCTGCTCCCAGCCCCAAAATATTTACCCTCAAAAGTGCCACCTGAAAACCTCTGTCTGATGCAAACCACGTTGCCACAGGGGCCGTTCTCATGCAGTTGTGCCCAGGGAAATTTGCGGGGTGGCTGTTTCTTCTTCACTCTTGTCTTGCTGGAGCTTTGCTCTTTGCTTTTGCGTCTGGATGCTCTCCAAATCTGGCTCGATTGACACGCGACAGCGACAGGGGGTGACCTTGGCCCTGTGGCATCTGTCGTGTGTGGCATCTCACCCATCAGGTCTGCACGCTTGGGGCTGGTGGGGACCCTCCCAAACCCACCACAGAACTCACCTTCCTTTCACCTGCTCAGGCTGGGGCTCCCCCGACCCATTACCCAAGACACCTCTGGAACTGGGACTCAGCATTCCCAGTGGAGGTAAAAGCCTGATGTTTATCTCTTTTATCTACACCCAGTGTTTCCGTGACCTCTGTCCCTGAAATCGAAACTGAATCCCTGGTAATTTGGATTCAAAATGAAATGTTAGAGTGAAAAAAACCCCACAAAACTTTGTTCTGAAATGGTAAAATATTTCATCAGTATTCTTTTTGCCTGAAGCCTTTTCGGCGAGCAGCTCACCTGGCCCAAGGCAACATTCTGTAGTAAAACAAGTATTAATTAAATTGAAATATTATCCATGTGCAAGTTACAAATGATGTCTTAACTGGCTGAGTTAAGCCAAAGTGTAACTGTGGGTGTTGGGACCTGGGTGACAGAACAGAGGTGAACCTGAGAGCCCTTCAAGAGCTTCATCCCTGAACGTGCCTGAGACACACGGCTGGTCCCAGGGCACTCATGCCATCGGGACTGGTTATTTCAAACACCAGCTTGCAGGAGCGTGTGGAGGGAAGAATCATCTCGATTCAGACCCTGCTGCTGGGAATAAAAGAGAGGAGGATGGTGAAGCCTCTTTTACCTCAGGACTTGAGGGATGCAAAGACCATAGGTCAAAGTGACAGGTGACACTCCCAAACTTAGTGATGGCTATGCCCTGAGCAGAGGGAGACTGTGGAGATAAGGGGCTGTTTGTATCTGAAAGTGAGGAAGTTGGGGCCCTAGAGGAATGCCCCAAACACCAGGAGCTGCTGAGGGATCCTGGCAAAGAACTGAACCAGAGAGAGCCCAAACTCTGGAGGAGGAGATGAGCCACGCGGCCAGCAGCAGGACCCGCCGGCACCAATTCCCACTCCCGTTCGGTGGGGCTTATCCCCAGCACCATCCAGCCACCAACCCCAGCCCGGTGCCCTCCGTTACCCCCCATTTCCCCTACGCCTGCCTGCGCTCTCGGCTCCTCTCATGTCCTCATCTGACTCCTCTTGGCCAGCCTGCCGGGAGGAAACAGCGTGCGTTGGTGGAGGGCCAGGGCTTCGCTTGTGCTGGAGCTCGCTGCCAGACTGCACGGCGAACGGCTGATCCCTCCCGGGGGGCTGCGTTTTGGGGCTCGCTTCTCAACCCAGACGGGACGATGGGAATTGAAAGATGGTGAGACCTGCCAGGTCTGGGCAGCGGCTCACAGAGCTCCTCAGGAGGGGAGCCAGACTGACAGATGGGCAAAGTTAAGGCTTCCTCATGGGAGCAGAGACCTGTGGTGGGGCTTGGTGGAAAGAGAGGAGATCAGTCAAACAGCCTCAAAAATGCAATGCATACTGCCCAGGGCTCTTGCTGTCCTGCCCATCACCCCAAACCAGAGGTCTAGCAGTATTTCTTGTCTCCATCTGCACAGGAGGAGATAGCAAGAGTCTCTGGGTTAGCCCTCACACATCCCTTGGAGAGATTCAGGGGCAGCTCCTCAGCGTGATCCCTCCTGCCTGTGCCAGGCATCAGCGGTGCTCCAGAGACGTGTGGGTCTACAGGCTGATGGTGAACAGGCCCCACAGAAATGGGGAAAGGCAGCCAGGTAGGGCTCATTTGCTGGGGCATCTGGTTGCTGCTGCTGCTGCTCCGGGAGAGGGACTGAAGAACAGCATCAGCTCCAGAATGACAGGATGGAGATGACCAGGAAGAGTCTTGCAAGGACGTAGCTCTAGAGGAGCACCAAGACGTGTGAAGAGGTCCTGGCTGGTGCTGGGATGGAACGTGCCCCTGATCCCAACACGGACCTCTGTAGGCATGCACTCTTCCCTTCCCTGGATTCTCTAAATCCACCTTAGCTCGTGCAGGAATTTCTGGGCTCCCCTTCCCACCAGCACCTGTGCCTTGGTGTCACCAGCACCTGTGCCTTGGTGTCACCAGCACCTCTGCCCTGATGTCACCAGCCCTCGCTCACACCCTGAACTTCTGTTGTCTCTGGCATGCTGTCTCCCTCTCACAAGGCTCAGTCGTCCTCATTCCCTCAGTTCCCAGCTCTGAGAGCTGGACTCTTTCATCCCATGAGGTGTTTGAACTCTGTTCTTCACTCTCCCTTCTCAGACCACACACTTGGTATCCCCTCCTTGGTCACTGCTCTGCAGCACTGGGCCACCCATCCCTCTCCTTGTCACTCCACAGTGCTCTTTTTTCCATCTTTCCCCCGATTTTGGTGCCTGTTTCCCCCACCTGCCTTGGCCCTCTAAATCCCTCCTGCATCAATGACCCTTTTGCTGCTGCAGTTCTTCACTCTCCCTTCTCAGACCACACACTTGGTATCCCCTCCTTGGTCACTGCTCTGCAGCACTGGGCCACCCATCCCTCTCCTTGTCACTCCACAGTGCTCTTTTTTCCATCTTTCCCCCGATTTTGGTGCCTGTTTCCCCCACCTGCCTTGGCCCTCTAAATCCCTCCTGCATCAATGACCCTTTTGCTGCTGCAGACACGGGCAGAGCCAGCTGGGTCCTCCTCTCTGCTTGTTGACTCCAGCTCTCCTTCCCCTGGTCCAACCACCTTCTCAGGCCACCCCCTGGTCTCCTCTGCCCTCTCCTCCTCTTGCCACACATTTTCAGTTGCCTGGACAGAGCTGGACCAGCTATGGGCGACCACCCCGCACAGCAGCGGGTGCTTCTCCAGGGGGTTAAACAACGGGAAAAGCCTCCATGGGAGAGCTTTGGGTCCCTGGACAGCCCCAGGAGGGTGACAGAGGGACCAAGCCACCAGTCTGCACATATATTAGACAGCTGCAGCCCTGCTGGAGAAGCACATATTTAACTTTTTTGGAGGATTTTTGCCATTTCCCAGAAAGGACATCGTGAAATGCCAGATCTCGGGATTGCAAGGCTCTTAATCGCATTGTGGTGCCTCTTTGGAAGTCAGACGAGAAGGCTGGAGATTACTGCTGAACTAAATCGCCCCCTTTGACAAGTGTTTTGGCATGGGAAGCTTAGCTCAAAGCCACCCCGTGGCTGAGCAGGTCCCTCCCAGCCTCCAGATCACCCCAAAGCAGGAGGGGCCCGTGTCCTCCAGTCTCTGTGGTGAGTTACAGTTCCCTGCAAGAGGACTTTTTGTGAAAGGACATCCCTAGAGCACTGTCTCTGTGGATTCTCCAGCCTTGTCATCAGCTCATGCATCACTCGCCTTGCAGGTTTTTTAAGCCCCATCTCCTGGAGTCATACGCCTGGGGGAGACTCAGATTTCACTGCTGAAAGGAAAAAGCTAAGCCCTTCTGGATGCATAGAAAAGCTGGAGGCATAAACCTTGGGGCTTAAAAAGCAGAATGCAAGAAACCATACTCAGTACATGCTTTTATTTTTTTTATTAGTATTTTTTAATAAGTCTTAATTTGAAGCTCTGCTCTTGATTTTTGGGCTCTGACTCATGCCTGGGATTATCAGGGCTCTGGGAGCCATCGACTGGCATTCGCAGGGCGCGTTGGGAGGGGAGGGAGGCAGCCCAGCCCTGCCTGCTATATGTTTCCCCTCAACACCATGAGGATCTGGCTGTGAGATAATAGAGCTCCACCGCCTTTTCCTTAGGGCCCCTCTGTGCTACAGACACAAACTGGAGCACGGGCAGTGTCTAAAGTTCATGTTCTGGCTGAGTGTTACCAGTTACATCTCTGTGCTCATTTGCCCACAACTTGCTTCAGTTTTCCCCTTCTGGGTTGAGATTTTCCAGCCTCAGTCTCTGCACAAAGGCGATTTGAAAGTCTCTTTGAACACGCTTTGGCCATTTCAGAGTACACAGGCAGTGAAAAGAATATCTCCATAATAAACATACACTTTTTTTTCCCTTTTTTTTTTCAAGAATACAAAACAATCTTCCAATTTTTAAGCGGCTCTACTGCCGAAACTGCTGGGGGTCAGAGCTGACATCTGGCAGGGAATCAGTCCTGACCGAGAACGACCGTGGCGCGTTCCAGTAAACACTGTGTTTCAGTTGCTGAAAGCTACATCCACCCAAGCACAGCACGTTTCACAGTGATGGTACCTTTTAATCAACACTTGGAAAGCTCGCAGGCAGCCTGGAGAAGGACGAAAACAGCCACTCGAAAGATCTGGCTGGTCGTCCCCGGAGTGGAGATGGAGGCAAGTGGAGGAGAGGTGTCACCCCCGAGCTGGGAGCGGGACAAACCACAGCCTGGAGTCACCTATGGGCAGCAGATGTTCAGCTGTCCTTGAGAAGGACAATGTGAATGAGATGTGTGGAGCCAGGACCACTAAATCCCTCCTTGGCCAGCGTCGGATTGTAGCAGTTCAACGATACATCACTGAAGGCTTTCCAGAACTACATAAATACCAAAGAGAATTCGATATAAATCATGGAGTGATTCAGGTTGGGAGGGACGTCTGGAGGTCTCCAGCCTAGCCCCTGAGCACTCCAAAGCCGGGTCGGGCTGCTCAGGACCTTGTCCAGGCACGTTTTGAACATGTCCAAGGATGGAGAGCCCACCAGTCCCAGGGCTGCAGCGCTCACAACACAGCCCGAGGCTCACAGGTGCTGCGCGTTCACGTGTCTCCTCAGCATCAGGAGAGGTGGTTTACCTGCAGGGGAATGGGAGAGGAGAGGATGAGAGACAAAGGCAAAGCCTGCAGAGAAAACACCATCACAAACATTTGATTTGATTGCTCATGGACGGCAGAAAACAGGGGCCTGGGTTACGTGGCTGGCCTAAGAGCTGGGGATGGTGTCTCCCCTTCTCTCCCCAAGGGGACCCTGATGTTAAACATTCTCGAGAGATCTTGGGATCCCACTGTGGCTGAGGGTGAATGATGCTGTTTCTGTTGGTCACGCCGAAGAAGAGCATCCCACGACCTCATGTGGCTGCAGCTCCAGCACTGGTCCCATCGAGCAGCATCGCTGTGTTGGCAAAACCTCTTCTTGTAACAACCACGGGAAGAGACTGCCAGAGACAGAGCTAACGGAAAGGTAATGTTGGGAAGGGCACGGCTGGGGGCACACAAGCCTCCTTAGTTAATCAAACCCAACAGGGCTCAAGTGTGAAGTGTCATGCTCATGACTACCTATTTCGGGGTGAGCAAGCCCATCTCCTCCAGCTCACCAGGATGTCTGCATCCAAACACAGAGCACTGGGCCCCTGCTCCATCACCACTCGCACGGGATGTCTCCTCTCCGCCTCTTCATCACGAGCTGATGCAGGGCAGGGCCGCCCCGGGTGTTTCAAAATACCTCCGGCTGCAAACACATCTTAGGTCTGGACCAGCCCCAGGACAGGTCTCCAGAGAAGCAGAGGGTCCCATCTTTGAAGGATTTGGAGCCGAGACTGCCCCGAGTTGTCAGTGGTGACGGTGCACCTGGGGAGGCCTCTTCCACCGGTGCTTCTGGGACCTGCTGCTCACACATACCTTTCCTCTGAGCGCATCCCACACCCCGTTAGCGAGAGACGTTTCCTATGACAACTCCGTCAACAGGATTCAGGTCCTGGGGGGGAGCAGGTGTGGGGCTCCTCGTAGCTATGGCAAAGGGGTGTTTACTTCTGTGTTTTCCGTGTCAGTGTTACCCCTGGGACAGCTCGCTGTGTGTGCAGCAGCAAAGGAAGGCTGTTTGGCATCTCCTCCAGCAGCTATGTCAGCATTTAGAGGGACCGTGTGTGACCTACACCTGTCAGCCACTGCGACGGGCCCCACACCAGAGACTGGCCACAGCAAACATCCTCCCCAGGGCTGCCACGGCTCCCAGCAAAGCCTCCAGCCCTTCACCCACCTCCACGCTGGTACAGGCAAGTTCTGAATGTGGTCCTGTGTACTCTTGCTCCAGCTCTCGTGCTGGGTTTTCTCACCCAGGTATTGCACTATGCAGCAAACCCCTCTTCCCCATGTGGGCTCCCCCGAGGGAAATGTTTTCTGCCCTCTCTCTTTCTCGTCAGACCGTACCCACATCTATGCATTCTTGGTGCAGGCCAAATTGCACAGCTTTTCCTCGACACTTTGCAAACTTTGGGGAACGCTCCCAGCCCTTCCCTGTGGGCAGCTCGTGAAGCACTCGGCTCTGCCCTGGCCAGATAGCAAAGGGCTTGGATCCCGTTCCCCAGCGCGAGTGCCAGGGGCGGGGAGATCTCGCCTCACATCTATTCTTTCTAGGTACAAAACATGCTTTCAAAAGTCAGAGCAGTTTCACTGGCAGGAGATGGAAGCTGCTGGAGACAGCCAGCTGCCCCAGTTACAATTCCCAGCAAGGCCACATTCCCAGCCCTGTTCTCTGCATGTTTTGCAGACACACGCATCGAGCGTGCATTGCCCAGACCCCCGACCAGGTCCGACCAGAGTTCTGCATCCCCACAGGCCACATCATGGCCCTGAGGCTGCTGGAAATGCTGCAAAGCTGCTCATCCCCACATCCATCCTCTCCCACATCGCTTCTCTCGAGCAGAGAGCTCATGTTTAATGACCGCGTGTGTTTTCGCTCAAGCATTACGTCATTCGGCAACGCCAGCCGGGCGGACAGACGTGCCAGCCCGGCTGCTCTGCCCCTTGTCGATGCTCACCCGCATTGTGGGGTGCTCCGTGCCTCCCGGCCCTCAGCCTTTTGCAAGGATGCAGGTGAACAGAAAATCAGTGTCCATGCAAAGCCCACCAAGGGGCCGGTGGCTCCTACACGATGTTCTCCCCCATCTCCTTGACGCGTCCCAGCACTGAGAGCGGAGGGAGAAACGCTCCGTCATTTCCACCTCCTGGATTTTCTGCGGTCGGAGCCATCAGCACTTTCCCTAAAATAAAGTGGGAGCTGAGATAAGCCAGACAGCCGGGCTCTGGAGGGACTGTCCTGAGCATGGATTTCGCTCACACTTCTTTAAGCGGGCGTCCAGGTTGGGAACTTCACACCTCTCACAAGTGGAGAGGAACCGGCTTGGGTT
>NW_009715855.1:27833-39671 GCF_000703405.1 Apaloderma vittatum | reverse complement strand
CTCATAAGGTCTGTTCTCCAGGCCCTTCACGTCACTGAGGTATTTGTGGAACTCTCTCCTAATAAACTCTGACTGAGGGCACGTGCTGGCTGTTTGGGAGCCAGCGTGGCGCTCACTGGGAGGGCAGTGCGTTTCTCCAGCACCCTCCTGGTTGGTGTGTCCTGTGGCACCCCTCCAGGGGCTCGGTCCCCTCTGTGTCTCCATCAGGGGTAATTGCACCTGAAACGAGGCCCCATGGGGTGTGTTGGTGGGGCACCATGTTCCTCGTCAGGGTTTATTTCCGTGACCAAGAAGTGCCCAGGCCTGGGCCCTGTTGGAGTCACGACCCCAGGTGAGAAGGTTGTGCTGGGACGGTCCCCGAGTCCTCCAGCTCTCTGGGTGAAACCCCGGCTCTCCCACGAGCAGGGGGATGTTCTCCTGGGAGGGCTCCCCGGAGCATTGCCTTGAAGGGGGAACCCAGGTGTGGAAACCCGGTGGTGTGAGGTTAGGCCGTCAGAAATAGACGGCGTTCAAGTAGCCCTGGGCAGTATAACATCTGAAACCTTGGAGGGACCCTCAGACTTGTGTTCATTTATGCTTCGGTTCAACAAGCATGGACCATAGTGGTTAGATCCTTCCGTAAATGAGGCAAAAATGTTAATGGTGAGGTCTAGTCTGTGCCACAATCATGCACTCCCTTTAAGGCAGGGTTACTTCTGCTTCCCAACCCCCTGCACCGCGGTTCATCAAACCCTGCCAAGGGAACACAGCGTGCGCAGCTTTCCCCCCACAAACCAAGTCTGGGGAGAGAGATTATTTTGGTTTTTTACAAAAGTTACTCTGAAGGCTGCAGGAGGGAGGGAACTCCTGGATGGCTGAAGAAGAAGGGGACAGACGGTGATAGCTGGACGGGACGGAGCAAGGGACAGGGTTTCGTGGGGATGCTGTGCTGTTTGTTTGGCAAATATCTCGAGGGAGCCCCAAACCTGATGAAGGGACGTGACTGAAAAGCTGCATATTACCATATAGTGCCATTAACGCTTTTACAGCAGAGGTCTGGCTTTTCCTGACACCATTTTCCGTATCTTCGCACCTGCCTCAGTAGTAGCTGTAGCTCTATTTCAAGAAAAACCCGTGCATAATCCAAGCATTTTTTGTACCGTTGGATCTCCCCATCGTGGGTTAAGTTCAGGATAGAATATATCTGACAAGCCTGGGTACCGGATCAGATATATTTACCTGACTATGTGAATCCTAAGAATGAAACAAGTTACCAAGGCTAATAGTAATAATGATAGTAATAACATATGTCACTAACGCAGAAAATGTTCTGAATGTTTTTTGGAAGCAAAAGTTCTCTGGAAAAGCCACGATTTCCTGGTTACAGAGTTAATACGTTTTCCAGATTTGGGTGAATAAGAGAAGTGTTGAGTTCTTTGTAGGAGCCCGTGGAAGAGGAAATGCAGGAATCTGGCAGTTCCTCTTTTCTGCTGAAATAAAGCCCCCTCAGCCCCTTTTTTTTTGATATCCATCAGGAAAAAAAAAGTGTGCTAATTCTGGAGACTGCAGGTAAAAGAAGCACAGGAGCTGAGTTGTGCTCTTCTCTCCAAGCTTTTTTTTCCTCATCATTTATGCCCCTGAAGGGAGGTGCGAGACCAGGAGATTTCTCTGCTCTCCGGTCTGGTGCCGCTGGCTCCTTGCATGCGCTTCTCTGCGCTCGTCTGTCATTCTGGCTTATGGCATCACTCCTCAGCAATTTTTCAAGTAAGAAAGGGCCTTTTATCCTTGGGAAATGAAGTTAGTTAGCTTGCTAGGTGGCTGACAAAGGCAGGGTCGAGTTATTGCTGGTCTGCGCCTTTCTCCTCCCAGGGCTGTAGATAGCGTTGAGGCTTACATGAGTCACGTAGCGGAGATAAAATAGGTTTCATCGGGATTTATTAACTTTGTTGTGTCTGAATGGCCCAGTCCTGGGGCGAGCCGGGGCTGAAGCCACCGTGTCCCAGTCGTGATGTCACCTCTCGGCTTATGCTTTTTTTTGTTTTTTGCTCAGCGAAGTTGAGAGACTCAAATAGGGATTTTAAACCTCGTAAGCATGTGGAAAAAATCCCCAAACTCCTCGTTCAAATAGCGTTAAGCCTTCTCTGTAGAGATTCTGACTTCAAGAGGCAGATTTGGCCAGCGAGTGGTTGCGAATTGCCAGGAGTGGAGAGGAGGAGCAGACTGGAAAAATCAACAGTTTTTAGCTCGTTATTTACGGTATCTGAGACTCCGGCCTGACCAACCTGCTCAGTCCCTTACAGCGTTGATGGCAAGTGAAATACCAGACAGAAATCACGCTGGCCCGACAGCCACTGAGCCTTCAAACCCCATGTGAGCTCTGGCAAAACATCTTTCTTCATTTTTGGGAGGACGTTCGCGGTGTCCTCGAGGTGTCAGGGAGCCTCAGGCTGCCGTCGCAGCGCTGAGCCCCGGTTCTTGCAGCTTGCGACGTATCTGATACAAAACGGTCAAAGCTGGATAAACTGCGACAGTAATCAGAGCCAGGAAAGGGCAATTTTAAAGGCTAATCCCTCATGGCTTTCCGAAGCAGAAAAAAAAAGCACTTTAAGGGGCTATAAAAATGTTTCCAGGGCTAGTAAATGTTTACCACGAGTGGTTGGTGGTCACTGGTTAGAGAAAAGCATTGCTGGTATCTGCTGTTCGTGGAAAGTATCTTCAAAATCCTTCAACCCCAGTAATTGCACTATACAGTTATGAGCAGCATCTTTTTTAATCAAGTTGCCATTAAGAGATTAGTCCATAAATATGTAATTACAGCTGGGTTTTAAGAAAATAAACAGAACCATGCAGTATCTGTATCGCAGACTGCTGAAGGTGCTTGCCGAGTCTCGTTCAGCATTTCGTTGTGAAGACTCCATGTATTAAAAGTGGCAGTTAGGAAAAGCTCCTGTCACTTCAGCAGATGATGGCTGATTAGTTAGTAAGAGAAATAAATCCTTAAGAGCAAAATAGCTTCTCTGGAGGATTAGACTGAACACAGCAGAGCTACGTTGGCATGAGAGAACCCCCCAAAAAGGGTTTGAGGGAGAAAATGAGGAACGATGGTGATCTCCAAGGTCTAAGTACCTCTATTAACTCTTTACTAGTCTACAGTGAGCCAGATTCTCATTTAGGGCAAAGGGCTTCTTTTTTTTTTGTTCATCTGGCAGCGCAAAGAAGTGTTAAAATGGACTGATGGATGGAGATTGCTTCTGTATACATCTATATACATCTGTACCTGCTGTAAAGCCACGGTCCTCAGTACCCCGAGGAGGCTCTAAGTCTGGCTGAGAAACCGGACTTTAAGAAGTGCAAAAATTAAGCTAGGTGTTGTGGTACTTTGGCAGTTGGACTACATGGTCATTGCAGGTAAAAAGGAGATGCTAAATTCCAGGATTGTGTGTGGTCCATACACATGAAGGTGCATAAAAAAAAGTAAAATCCAGCTGTAAAAGAGGAAAGCAATGTCTGCTGTCTGTCCAGCAGAGCTCATGCCAGGGACTGGTGCACTGCAGGGCAGATTTTTTTTGCGCTTTTTTTTTTTCCCCCCTGCTGACCATGATGAATTGCTTTTTTGACAGCAAGCAGCAAGATAATAACAGGAACAACTTCTGGTGTTCAGACAGTGCATTCTGGTAACTAGGCAGCGGTGTCCTATTCATTATGAAATAACTTCCAGTTAATATAGTCAAAATTGCATCCTGACCTACGAAAGGGAGGTTTCAACTATCGGTTATAAAACGTGAAATTTCAGGAGGAAATTGTTATGAGGTCTTTCCTCAAGGGAAAGGGCAGAGTAGTTTAAAATTCTTCCAAGATACAAATAGTATCAGAACTTTTTGGTAATGCTCTTAGCAGGTTTGGACGCAGTGCGCTCCTCACAGAACAACTTGTGTTTCGCAGCAGCTTTTGTAGGAACGAATTTCAAACTGGCCGTGCAACTGGTAAAGCAGACAGAAATCAAGGAGCTCTCAGAATACAAACTTTGCAGACCTTGTATTTGTCGTCCAAATCTTTAATTCAGTGCTGAATGTGGCAGCGGCTGCATTGCAGATCGAGTTGCCCCATGTAAGGTTGGGCCTTGGGAAACCCTTCAAGGAGAAAAGAGTTTGGCAGGCGGGGATTTTTTGGCGCCCAGATGGCAGAAACCCTGTTATTTCAGATGTGAAAATGAAAAGTTGTCGTTGAATATGTAAGGTATATTTTTGTGCATCCTATATAAATAGCAAATTTCGGAATATCAAGATACATGTAAATATGTTTTTATTTGCATGCATATTGCATACGCATATAGTTATGAACGTAAGGGGTGTACATATAAATCGATACTGAAGATATACACTGGTTAAATATATATATGCCTGCACATGTTTTACATGTATAGTAAGTAAATAGAGAAGGTGTTATCAAATGGCTGATGTTTATTATTTTATCCTTTGCAGGAAAGATTCCAAGTGAAGAACCCCCCCCACACATACATCCAGAAGTTGAAGGGCTATCTGGACCCGGCTGTAACCAGGAAGGTGAGGAGCCTCCTGTTTCCTCTCATCCGACCCTTGGTCCTCGGCGAGAATGGTCCCAGGGTCCGAGTTCCTTCCTCCCTTTGTGCCCCGAGAAGGGTCTTGGAGATGTAACAAACTGGAGAGGCTGGAAAGAAGTTGGAAAGACAGATGTTGCAAGGAGAAGGGCCATCTGACACGCGAAGCAGCTTGTTTTAATAGCTTCACCTTTGATAAATAGTCTGACAAATTATCACTGAGCTGTACTCTAGGTCTGACTTTCCACGTGGGCAGTGCTGGTGGTGAATAAACCCTCTGTTGGGTGGCTCTCTCCTCACCCGTGGGAAGGGGTGTTGAAGTTTTGAGTCCTTGTCTCCGGACATTTGCATGTCGAGGGTTCAGTACAGCTGGCATAGCTCAGCTCTCGCTTGCAGCCTCGTCTGAGGTTTCAGGGTTGTGAAGTAAAGAGGTAACCAGGGTACATGGCAGGGCCCCACCCGTCCTTCTGCATGTTCTTCTGTCCAAAATAGTTTGATAATCACTCACGAAAGACTTGAGCACTTGACTTGACTTTTCAGGTGAACATAGAATCATAGAACAGTTTGAGCTGGAAGAGACCTTCAGGACCATCGAGTCCAAGCTTTGTCCCAACCCTATCAACACCACTAAGCCACGTCCCTCAGCACAACACCCACCCTTCTCTTAAACATCGTACAGCCCCGAACATGGCTTCTGTATCGGGATGTGTTTGTGGCCGGGTCTGATATGTCTCTGATGGGCTTAGGAATAGCCACCAAGATTTTAAAATAACAGTAAACCTACATCCCTTTTAGAGAACCGTCGCTGAACCTTTGGTATTTAACCACTTCGGATATCAGCTCATATCCTGTGTTGATAGTTGTAATAGCCATTAAAAAAAAAACAACCCACAGAAAAAACCCCAAAACAACCAAAAAGCAGGGAGAGCATAGCAGAACCCTGTGCTTCAGCTCTCTGTCATCAGCTCCCGGCTGCTGTGATATCTTCTGACAGTGCCCCTCTTGTTGGGGGCTCTGACAAGGAGTAGGAAACCATTTAGTAGGAAACCTTTAAATTTGCCTGTAGCTGATTATAGTGTTTTTGTGTTTGTTTTGTGAACAGAGGTCTTTGTGTTTTCTCTCCTGAAGGGTTTCTGAAATCCGCTTGGCGCTGGGCTTTGCTCTGTGGTTGCTCTGTGGGCGTACATTGAAGCCTTTCTTATCCTAATGCCACTCTTGAGAGCCCCATGACAAATGACAAAACCGAAGGAGCCTAAAAATAACTTCCATCGAGTTCCCCCTCTTTTGCTGCGTTACTCAGTATCACCGGCAGCCTTTCCTCAGCCTGGGCTGCGAGGCGGAAAGGTTTACAAATGGGCTTCTGGATGGACACATGGGGAAAACTCATCTTGTCGGGATTATGGCTGAGATTGGGGCAGTGTCAGCGGTTCTGCTGGTGGTCCCCAGCGTGGCCACGGGAAGGTGCTGCTGCAAGATGAGCATTTGGGTTGTAATCGGGGTCGTAGTGGCTCTTCCCAGAAAACGGTTGCTTTCTGACGTTAAAACAGGCAAACAGAAGCCTTGAGGCGACACGTTTGTAAAGGAGTTGTGGTTTGGTGGCTCGTGGAGCAGAGCAGAGCACAAAGCAGGCTGGCTGGTGATGGGCTGCCTGTTTCGGGTGTGCCCTTCCACCCCAGGCTCCTGTTTGCCTCTCGCTACATCGGTGTTTTACCTTTACTTCTAGAAGGTTTTATGTTGCTTGTGGTCTCTCTCGGGAGAGAAAACCCTGTGGTTTTGTAAGCTGAGCTTCTTAACTGGGGTCCGGAGAAACCGTAGGTCTGATCTCAAACTGGATGTTTCCAAATAAAACTTAATAGTGCCTTGTGTCTACCAGGACTTTGCAGCGGGACTTCAATTGCAGTCTGCCGGTGCCTTTCTGAGCTGGGATTTAGTCTTACCTCAAGTAAGCCAGTGGTGTTAACTCGCACGGGATAACACCCTGGTGAAAAGGCAGCTGATAATTTTTACGTAGTTTGGCGAGGCAGGGTAAATCCTCACCTTTCATCGTCCACCTCAGTAAATGAACTGTGGAGAATTTCTAACTGCCAAAGAGTCCTCTTGATTTTATCGTGAGTTTATTGTGATGCACCGAGAACAACCCCTTTTTCCTTATTATTCAGAGCACAGTCCTGCTTGCAGCATCGCTCGCGTCCTAAGTGTTTGTAAACCCTTTCCAAACACCTCCAGTCTGCGTGTGCCGTAACCGATGACCAAGCTGGTTGTTAAGTGCTGCAGCTTCCAGTGTCCATCCACTTCTGCTCTCATTTATCTTGTTCACGAACGAGAATTTACCAAAACCGGAATAATTTATCAAGCTCTTTTAGTGCATTTCCTAGGGCAGGGAGCACAAGGCAGGAAAGAGGAGGCATCACTGCACACCGAAGGCAGCCCACCTGCACGTTCGTTTGGCAGAGGATGGAGAGGAGCTGCTTGTGTGTTTTTAGAGGTTTGCTGCTGTGACTGGTGCCGGCTTCGAGTCATGAAGCCGGGCTCTCACCACATCCCAGTAGGATTTTGCCAGGTTGCCTCTTTCTCCTCCCATACGGAGATAACACGAAGCTTCACCTCCTTCCTGCTGCAAGTGTTTCACTTTTTCCATTTTCTGGCCTTCTCCCAGGGTCTTATTTTGCAGATGCAGAATTATGAAAGCGTGCAGATGGCAATGCGTGCATATCTCATTATGGGCTCGGGTTTGGTAATGATACAGAAGTCTCAGCAGGTTTCTTGGTGTGGGTGTGAAGCTGCGAGAGCAAGATGAGAGCACCAGGCTGAGAATGAAATCCAAATGCTGCAGTTCTCAGTGGAGAGTGTGATGCTAAAACAAAGCTTATATTGTAAAAAATCTTTATTTGTCTACAGGCTTTTAATTTTCCTAATCCTGGAAACTCAAAAATGGGCATGGGAACGGAAGTTATTTTTCTGAGTATGGTTTTGTTGACTGCCAGACTATTGTTGTTGCATTCCTCAGGGTTTAGAGGGGATCTCAGTTTACCTTTATGTTTTATTTATTCATTCTGCACTGCATGAGATGTTGGGTTTTCTAATAGCATCACGTGAAGTCTAATTGTTATTTTTGCCTGCTCACTCAATTACAGAAATTCAGAAGACGAGTCCAAGAGTCTACTCAAGTACTCCGAGAACTGGAAATTTCCTTAAGAACAAATCACATCGGGTAAGAGTTTTTTATGTCCTCTGGTCTAAGGCTGGTTTGGTTTTTTTTTTACATCTATTGATGGATGCCTTTGAGAAATTATCTCCTTGCATGTCAAGCAGTGATACCACTTGATTGATTGTTAAAGCCTGAAGGGCTCAGTTAAGGGATAGCTGGGCATCTCAGGAGAATAATTCAGCTTTAATCCTTTCATGATAGGGTTCATCCACATCTCTCTGAAGGCCACAAGAAGATTGCAGTCAACTTGTGCTCACCCTAAGTCAGTCAGAGCAGCCGTGAGCATGGTCGTGTCTAGAATAGTAATAGTATTGCAGCTATAAATATATGTATAAAAAACCCCCATGCTGTTTTATAGCTTTAATATGATGTAGTTCATGAAGGCTGGCTGTGAGTAATGTTGCCAGAATTTTACTTCCAGAAAGCAGAAAATTCCTCTCAAAGAGCAAAAGTGAAAGAATGGCCAGAGACTTTGGTTTTCATTGAACACGCCAGTCCTGTCCGCATTTTCACTGGTCTCAACACTCTGGGTCTTGGGACCAGGAGCCGGTTCAGCACTGATACATCAGTGGGGGAAGTTTCTTCAGCATTTTGTTTTGTGATCACACACCATTGTCCAGCTCAGTTACATTGATTTTACAAGGTGCTGCTCTTATTTTGAGGAAACGAAGGGTTTTTGACTGCAGGAGGGATCAGCCAGAGAGCCTCCCGTGAGCTGTGCTCTCGCAAATACTTACAAGAAACTTCTCCCACACCCCTGTTCTGTCTCCTGCTATGTTTTCCCTCATTTCCCAGCACAAAGGAGGATTAGAGTACCCCAACTGTGACACTCAACAGATTTATGAGAGCTCACGGGAGCGCGGAAGGAACCGTGGTGGGTGCATCAGATAAAGAGGCTGATGGGACCAGTGTTTATTTATTTGGTTCACTTGGCTGAAAGATACATTTCAAAAATGGGTTTATATAGAAATGCCAGGTGGTTTATTTCAGCAGGTAAACAGTGCCAAGATTTAAAGCCTGGAGACTGGAATGACTCTGCTGAGGTTCCGCAGCTGCGAGGCACAGTGAGTGGCCCGAGCCCCACGCTCCTCCCTGGCTCCCGGCTTGTTCCAGTGGCACCTGGTGGCCTTTTTATTGATTAAAACCAAATGGATGCGCCAGGAGGTGGCTGCAACCGCTGTTTGGCGGGTTGCATGTGCTAGGGGATGGGGAGGGGACGAGCCGGCGTTTGGAGCGAAGCCGGGCGGCAGCTGCTGTGGGACAGCACGTACCAGCTCTGCAGCTCGGTGCTTAGAAAGGCAAATGTCTCATTTCTGAGCAATGCAGAGTTGTGTCTAGGTGGTTTTATGCTTTTTTTTTTTTTTTTTTTCAATGTGTGGAGTGTTTTTCCCATCAGGGTGCTGGAGAAAAGCTCATTCCAGTTACATTCGTGAAGTCTTGTAAAGGAGTTTTTAAAAGTCCTCTAAATAATAAAGCATGTTTAAAAAATTTCCTCTTTTACTGAGTGGGAAAGCAAAGGTGTGCCCAGCGTTGCCTTTCCCACGATGGCTCTGTCTCTGGTTTATCCGAACAAGAATTCCAGTAACTTCATGACGACGTCCTCGAAACGCTCTGATCTCTGATGATTTTTCTAACAGATGGGTCAGGGAGTTCCTGAACGAAGAGAACAAAGGCCTGGACGTTCTGGTGGAGTACTTGTCCTTCGCACAGTATGCGGTCACGTAAGTAAGGCAACAGTAGGAGTTTCAAGGTGGTTTGCAAGTCGATAAGACTATAAACCAAGCTTTTTCAGTTCTAGCAGCCAGTTGGCTGGGAGTCGAGTTTAGTTGTTTAGGTAGTAAATCGTTAAATATACTCTATTGGAAGAACCTGGAGGAAAAAAGTCAGCTTTCATCAGTTGTTACATCACGCGATTGGACATAAATGTTGAGCTGAGGATCTGTTTTTTATGTCCACATAATATATATATATTAATTCTATACATACATATATTAGTTCCATTATATATATATAAATTCAGGATGTTGTTGCAGTAGATTTTCTCAAGAAGTGTATGAAAAGAAGCGATTAGCTAAAGATACCCATGTAGTTAGGGACTCCAGCTGGCTAGAGCTGATATTCTATTTTTAGAAGAGATGCTGTCAGATGTAGATGTATCATTGCACAGAGAAGAGATTTTTGGTGGGGTTGCAATAAAATTAATGAAGGAAAATTATATGTTTTAAAATGTTACTAACACTGGGAAAAAAAAACAAACCCTGTGCACAGCAAAAAGAAGTGTTTGCACAAAGACTTTCTTCTTGAAATTATACAAATGTACGCAAGCTAGCTTGCTGGGTTTTTCCCCTCTCTAACGTGGTAAACATGAGTAATAACCTCAAAAGCTGTAAGGGGAACAAGCCATTTTTGCTGGAAATAGCAGTACAGTGGGCAACGAGTCAGAAATCAAAGAAAAATCTGTAATGGTTATGGTAATCTATTACATATGCTGGACGATCTGTGAGGGCTGACAATGCTCTGTCACATATTGATGGAGGAAGCAGAATTAGTGCTTGCACGATTGATTGAAGTGAGAAGGAGACAGCTTTAAGCATTGCCTGCGGTGTTTCTTTTCTTTTTGGGATCTTTTGGGACTGACTAAAACCCGCAGGTCTTGAACAGGAAGGAAAACGCCGTGTGCACCTTTTTCTGTCTAACCTGGCGCTGGAATTTCTGTTTTCTTTCAGGTTTGACTTCGAAAGCTTGGAGAACAACGTGGAAAACTCAATGGACAAGTCCAAACCTTGGAGCCGATCGATCGAGGACCTGCACAGGGGCAGTAATTTACCCTCGCCGGTCGGCAACAGCATTTCCCGCTCAGGCAGACACTCGACCCTGCGGTAAGGGTTTGGTCAGGCACTGGGTGACCCACAAAAATAGTCAGAATATTTTTCACCTTCCTCCTTTTCACAGTATAGGCTTGACATAGGTAGGAAACATGTCGTTGTACTGATGGTTTTGAGGTGGAAAGAAGTGCTGAACTGGAAATATGAGGCAGCACGTTACACAGCCGTTGAGGAAGAGACAGGAATAGCTCTGACTCCCTTTCCAGGGGCAGAATGATCTAAGGATGCTCCATACATTCCCAGTGGGGCTGGCACAGAGGAAGCAATTCCTCTTCTCCAAAATGTATCTCAAGATTTCCATAGACTCAGCCAGTCTAGGGCTCTGATCTGGTGTCTTGTCCAAAACGGTCTTTTCTAGCAGCACATTCCTTCCGTGCTGCTATGAACAAGACTTCTTTTCCTTTATTTTTTTTTTTGCCAGAAGGCCACCTCCGTCCTTCAAACCTGCTGTCAGTTCTAGCACCACCCTAGGTTTTGCTAGGAAGTTTCTCTTTCCAAATACTTGGCTTTTTTTTTTTTTCTTAATTTGTGGAAAAGGCAAGATCACTTCCCAGGATTACAGCAGTCAGCTCCATTACATTCCTCTGATACTTCAATATTATAAAACACACTAAACTCCACCTATAGACTAACAGTCCTGCTGCCTCGGGGCGCCGCTCAGAGTGATAAACACTTCTTGACTTTTTTCTGGCTTTTATGGAGTTCTGTCACATAATACTGCGTCCAGAAAGAAAAGGTGGAGCTGATGAGGACTTGCAGCTTTTTCCTGTGTCTTCCACTCGAGGTTCAGTTTTGGCTTTTGGGTCGATGATGATGGTGAGTGCCTTCCACCTTCAGCCCGAGTAGGTGGGGTACTGGGAAGACGTTCTTGGCAGACATTGGGCGGTGGGACGGGGGAGACACACACACAGCACCGGTGAGGAGATGCAGGCTGCGGAGTGCACCAAAATCACTTCACTGGTTGATTTGATTTAATTTTTTTTGACATTGCAGAGGTGTTCTTAATGGTTTTGGTTTTCTTTGACCTGTAACCGCTATGACAGAGAAACGGTAGAGTCTTTCGCTTGCAGGAGGATGCCTGCTCTCGGTCTTTGGGACACGTGCTTGTGATTAGTGACACTAGAAATGCATGAATCAGGTATACGTTACATGTCTCTTACTTTTTTTCTCTTCATTTCCTTCCACTCTTT
>NW_009715855.1:0-27802 GCF_000703405.1 Apaloderma vittatum | reverse complement strand
CTCTTTCCTCCTTTTTCACATCCTCCTTGTATTCCGCACCTTTTTTTTTTTATTTTCCATCTCGACGTCTCCTTCCTTGCGCCCTTCGTTCCCCTCCCTCTTTCAAACACTCTCCTCCAATTCTCTTTCTCTCTCTCTGTCTCATCCTCCACTCCTCTGCCGCTCATGTTACCGTCAGATGGGTTTCTCTGCCCGAGCATCTTCGGTTCAAACGCTGCCAGAGCTGCTTTTCAGCCAGCTGCCTCTGGAGCGGCTTCACTTGGCGCTCTGCTGATGAGGCTTCGAGACGGAAAAAAACCTCGTAAGTCCCAAGTGCAAGGTTCCCTCAGCCCGGGCAGGGCCTGGGAGCTACAGGGCCAGCACCGCTCCCCCATGCCTTATAATCGGGTAATCACACGTCTCGGTAAAGCAACCCCCTGAGTTTTGGGTCTCCGAGACGCGTGGTTATCGCATTATAACTTCTGAGTGTAGTTTGCTTCCGTAGAGTGGGGTTTTCAAAAAGAAAATGGGTTTTACCTCAAAGCAAGATCAAGCTTTATCGTTTCACGAGTAGCGTTACTAGTTTCATACCTGAGGCTTAGAGCCATTAGTCATTGTCCGTGTTATTTCATCTTTTTTATTACAAATAGAGGCTTTGCTCGTATCTGAAGCCGGCACAGGAATGTAACCTAGCACGGAGCATTTCAGCCAGGTGCCCTCTCCTGCCCCTGCTGAGCCATTCTTGTATTGGGGGTAGCTTGGGCAGAAACTGTCCAACATTTATGTGGAGTGAGCATCTCTGGTTTGTGTTTCATAAAAAAAAAAGTCTTTTAAAATATGCATCTTTGCAGTCGCTGGGGACTATGGATATTAAAAAAAGTGAAAACTCTAAGTAGGTGGGAAACTTTTAAGAAGGGTATTTTTATATAATCAGTAGATATTGGTTAGCTGAAACAGAATCTGTTCCTGAGAACAAACGAGGTGCTCGTCAAACGAGGGTGTGGAGGATGGTGTTTCTGGTCCAAACCAAGAGATTTCTGCCCCGTCTCTGGGAAGACAATGTGTCTGGGACACACGGAGAGCCCGGCCGTAGGTTCTTCTGTGTGGAAGCTCCTTTTTGGTCTCTGTTACAAAACCCATTCGAATGGAGAGAAAGGAAGAAACGCTTTTCCCTCGTGGCTGAAAAAGGAGAAGGCTGACACTCTTAACATGGTAATTTAACATTCAGGAGCTAGCCTTATTCCTGCAGCGCCATAGCAGAACGCAAAGCGAGAACAGATTTGGCCAAACGATGTGGGTCTGGTGCCATGGCAGGGCCAGCGCACTGCGGCGTGAGCTTGCCCAGCAGTGACACAACCTCAGGGCTTTTTTGCCCATTGGTTTGCGTGGCTGAGGCTCTCCATTTCGAATTGTGACTTTTTAACGGCCTTCCCAGAGCTCTTTTTAGTAGTGCTAAACCCTGCCAGTTCCCTGCTCACTGGGTTTCCTTGGCAACTGGGGTTTTTTTTGGTTTTTTTTAAGAGGAGGCACGGGGATTTGGGAAGCAAACACAAAATGAGGGCAGAAGGATAAAAACGAGGATGAACCATTGGGGATTTTATTGCTGCTTTTTGAGGGGGGAGAAAGAGCATTGCTTTCATATGAGAGTCTCCTGTCAGATAAATATTAATGCAGAGTTTGCAATGTCCCAGCCCATTAGAAATTCCCTTTTTTCTGAGTCAAATCTGTTTTCATGTGGACTGAACTGAGGAACTTCATTTCTTTCTGCAAACTCTGTGGAGCCCATAATGGGAGCATGATAGGCAAACCTGTCTTGATCCATAAATTGATTTGAATACATTCGACCATTAGACTCAAGTTTGATGCTGCGCTATATGCTAAAATTATTTAATTTGGCCTTTGCCACGAACGCTTTCTCTGCTCAGGGACCAGCTGACTGTCATTTTTGTCAGGTGCTTGCTGATCTAACAGAGCGTAATTTTGAGCGATCTTGCGATTCTTCTGCTTTCTCTCCTGGATGAAAACCATGATTTTCACTGATGTCAGACGCACGGTAGCCAGGCAGGAGTGTCTGAATCAACTGAGGCTCATTCCCTTGCTGGAGATGAGGCGGGACGTGCCAGGGGTTGGCAAAGCCGAGCGTCACCTGAGTGAGCATTTACTCCTGAGGTCACACACTAGCTCCGTGGCCTGGGAGGAGGCAGACCAAACCCCGCTGTTGCGATTTCTTTTCTCGCCTTTTGTTAAGCAGCCAACATCTCCTTAGCTTTATGGATTAATAATTTTCCCGGGTTCTGACAGATGAAGGCAAAACCAGCTGGCTCAGAGTCATTTTGGCACAAACCAGCTTTGGCATTACGGTTGGAAATGACAGAAAGGGGATGTTTCTGGGCAGCGCAGTGACCTGTGCCGTACAAGCAGAGGAGCTGCTGGTTTTTACACTTATGGTGGGCACCACTGGGCATGTGCTTGTGGTCTTTCCCTCTCTGGGCCTCATCCCCTGCAGAAGGGTGCAAGTTCGGGGTCCTCACATCCAGCACACCCAGGCTGCAACTCGCTCTAAGAGATCTGAAGTTAGTAGGAAACGCCAAGGCTTTCCTCTTCCAAAGTCCGTTTCTCAGAAGGGCGTTGATAATACAAACACCACCAGCAAGAAAACTGCAGAAATGCAGTCCGAAAACCACGAAACCTCAGTGAAAACCAGGAGCCCCATCCCACAAAGAGCTGGGGGAGCTGCCAGGGAGGGTGGAGATGTCCACCCTGGACTGTCCTCTATTCTCCTTACTCCTGCTCGGAGGCAGCCAGCGTAGACAAATGAGGGCATGGCATTCTTGAGCAGAGTATAAGGTAAAAATGCTGGGAGAAGCCATTAGTAGTTTGTTATTAACACGGTGCATTTGAAGTCTACACTGTTGGACTGGGCACACGCCCTTGTTTTAAGCATGAAAGTTCTCCAGTTGGAGTTGATGGAGATGGCGAGAGTTTGTCCTGGCATTTCTGCTCGCGTACCACGGTGGAAAGGGCTTTTAGTTACTTTGAGTATCCCAATTTGTTGTGTAGATGCTTTATTACCCATAGTGAGTTTTCACCCTCTGTGTAAGCTGTTTGGCATCAGGAGACACCCTCACATGTTGTGTTTTCTAGGTATCGATTGTACAAAGAGCTGGATGAGTCCAGGACGCGGCAGTTCTGGCTGATGATGTTAAGGAAGTGACGTGGGCGTGGAGGCCGGAGCAGTTTAGCAAAATCAGTTTCTTCAGGCCTCCTGTAGGAGGCTGGTGGGTAAAAGCGCAGGCTGGTCTCGTGGTGACAGAGCCTTTACAAGGACCAGATTAACTAAACTGTTAACAAATTGAATCAAAATGATGAACGAACAGAAATGTACATGTGTTACATCTAGGTGCGAAAAGGAACTTTACGCAGACTGTGTATTTCAGCACGGGTCTAGCCTGGGTTTTAGCAGTTCCCACCTGGGTGCCCTGTCCTTCATCCCACCAGCTTGCACCCAGGCTCCAGCAGCAAAGGCACAAAGCTGTGGAGGAGCTCCTGCCCCACGTGTGACATGTGACATCAACAGAAATGTACATGTGTTACATCTAGGTGCGAAAAGGAACTTTACGCAGACTGTGTATTTCAGCACGGGTCTAGCCTGGGTTTTAGCAGTTCCCACCTGGGTGCCCTGTCCTTCATCCCACCAGCTTGCACCCAGGCTCCAGCAGCAAAGGCACAAAGCTGTGGAGGAGCTCCTGCCCCACGTGTGACATGTGACATCCCACTCAAATGTGACACCCCATGTGTGACATCCCGCCCCACGTGTGACATCCCACCCCTGTCGCTGGCAGCAGGAAAGCATTGCACGCTGCAGGAGCTCGCACACGGTCAGATTTTCTCTTTCTGCTTTTTCCAGAAGTAAGGTTTTATAGTTCTTCTTTAAAGGAGTGGCAGAGGAAATAAAAAGAGGAACCATCTGAATTCAATTACAAGGATAAATATACTCTTGGTGACATAATCTTTGACCTGCAGCAGACAGGAAATCAAACCCAACGATTCGTCCAGATGCTCGGATCAGCCTGATGTTGAGTAACGAGAAATGAAATAAAAGCAAAAGAAGATCATCCAGCCCGGCCTGGCTCATGTCCTGTGAAGGGAGGTGCTGGAGCTACTGCCAGTCTGCCTTACCTTTAGGAAGGAAACAAATATCATCAGGGGTCGTTGGAATTGCTGCTAATAAAGAGAAAGCATCTCGAGCCGTAGTTCCAGTGTGCAGAGTCTTCGTAAAAGAGTTTCTGTACAAAAAAAATCCTCATTAATTCTTGGCATTTGCCTCTGTGTGAAGAAATTTGCATCTGTGGAAGGGAAGCGATCTAAATCTAGGGCAGAATCCCATCTGTGCTGGAGATAATTTTCTCTGCACTGCAGCTCCCGATTGCATATTCTGCGCCCGTTTCAGAGCCTGATCGTAAACCAGCCACGGGTGGAAGCTCTGCGAGCTGCTGGAGGGTGTGGGCTCTGACTGCTGATATCCCGCAGTGACACCCCGCCGACTCGGGGTGTGCCACGTCGCAATGCCCTTGCTGCCTGATTCTGTTCCTCCTCGCTCCCCGAGCCGCTAGAAATGCTAAATTCCAGCGTTACGGTCATCTTTATTAGTTTAAGGAGACCTGCTCCTGCTCGTTACAGCTGGCAAAACTCTTGAGATGTTTGAAGGCATTCTGAAGTGTAAGGAGTTGATACACCAGGTGCTGAGAAAGACTTTTCTTCCTTCTGTCAGTAGCATGATAAAAATCTAATTACTCTGCTTATTTAAAATTTGAAGGAGAATAATGTATGCAGCCTTCGGTAGTATAAAAATGAGATAAGTCATTGTAGGAGGGATCTCTATGTGACCAGAAATGACTGCTAAATCATTTTATTGCAGTGTTTTTCATATTTAGTGAGTGAATGTATGGGAATACACCAGTGTGCTGTGGTTAAACTTTCTCCAGCCAACACCAGTAGCACTTGCACACTTCCCAGTTCAGATTCCCACTGTAGGGCTCCCAGTTAAAGGTTGCACCTCAGACCTTGTCGAGGTGCAGTCCCATGTTTAAATGCAGCTCCCATGTTTAAACCACTCACTCTTCTCGGGCGAAAAACTAGGTCACGTTTCCCGCAAACCTGAAATCCGACTGGAGTGCCCTGAGCTGATTTATGCATTCTTATATTTGAGGGGGAAAAAAAAAAAAGGGCAGTTTGGATTCTGCTTTGAATTTTTGGGGTTTCTTTCATGTCGGCACTCCTGGAAAATGAAAGCAAAGGGAAGTTAATTGCTGAAGCCTGAGAGTTGCTGGCTCTCCGTGGGCAGGCGGGTTTAGCACTGCGCTCTGGAGCTTGTCCCATGCTGGAGCTCCCACAAACACAGTGAGGGTGCTGCTGAGCTGGGGGTGCTGCTGAGCTGGGAGAACTGCCCTGCACACGGGACCCCTAGACCAGCATCTCATTAGTTTTGTACATCTAAAGTGAGAAAATTTTGGAGCACGTTCTTCGTATCAGAGAGTGAACTAGTGAGTCAGAGCAAAACAAGTCTGTTATTACTTGTTCGTGTACTTATTATTATTTTTTACTATTATTATCATTATTAATAGTGTTAATTACCATTTTTAAAAGCTACACCTCTTTTCTTTTTAAACAAAACAAGCAGCGTGGATTAGACAAGTAACTGCACGGCAGCAATGAGGCAGCCCTCCAAAGGCACTCAAAAATATGCAGAGGAAAGAAAGAGGAAAAGGGTGAGATGCAAGAACACCAGACCCATATCTGATGCTGCCTGGGGGTGGATGCTCAACGCAGGCGATGCTGAGAGCACTTGCTTACCGCGAGCGGGGCGGATACCCAGCGATGTTTCTTCTGGAAGACGGTCTCAGCCGTCTGCAGATTTAAGCATCCTGATTGCATCTCGTGTTTAGTTCATCTTGACGGTTGGTTGGAGGGTTTTTTTGGTTTTTTTTTTCTTTTTCTTTTCCTTTTGTGGATTGGTGAAAGTGCTTTTGGAGCTCTCGCCAGGATCTTGTGCGGAAGAGCTCCCGCTCTCTGGAGCACCATGTGAAGGAACGTCTTGAAAACTTCTGTGTTTGCTTCGATTCTGTCGCCTGATAATTATATGTGATGCTGTGTTACAAGGAGTAACGGCAGATCGTTCCTCGTTGCCTCCCTCCGTGCCACTCACACTTTCTTGGAGTTTCAGGAGACACTCGGATGACAAAGCTGGGGTCTGCATGTCCCCTGGAAGCTGTCCCCTTCCCCACCTCACCTTCTCACCCTGCCTGTTGGCGGTTGAGCTCCGAGCACTGATTCATTTAACTCTGGTTGGCGACTGTGGTGAGAGCTGAGGATGCTGTAACCCAGAATCTTACCCCACTGCGATTGTTCTCCTGAATCAAGGAGAAGAAAAGCCTTCCCTTGTATGTTCTCAGGCTGCAAAGGTGGCGTTGGCAAAGGTGAGGCCACCTGCAGTTGTCTGAAGAAGCCTTGTTTTTGCTGGAGGTTGTATTTACTCCCCCAGTCAAGCTTCATTTATGAATTTCTCTTTCTTCTCCCAGTGGAGTTGCTCTTTGCAGAACAAATGTCAGAATTTGCACATCATTGCATGTGCATCGTGTTATTTTTTTTTTCTGTCTTCCCATCAGCAGATTTTTATACTTCTTCCCTTCATTTTCAGGCCCACCTATTGTAGTTGGAATTGCAAAAGGATTATCACTGTGCCTGCCTAGAGGTTTTGGTAGCTGGCAAGCCCTTCTGGCCTCACCTCTGTAGGTGTAAATCAGGAGCAGGTCCTAACGGAGAACCTACCGGGACCTTCTCTCCGGGCTGTTTTTTACTCTGTAAATTGGGAGGGGCAGGATAAACAACTTGTTTTTCCAAACACCACCCTTCACCGCCCTGCAGACTCCCCGCAGTTTGGATGGGGCTCGTCCTGCCGCGTGCTGGTGCCGGGGTCGATCACAGCAGTTAGTGCATCGCTAGCAAAAGTGGTTCTTGACCATCATAATCATCTTCTCGTTGCTTGTTCTGTTTTGCGTATGGAAGAACACGCATATATTTCTTCCGGCAGTCCATCTCCTTGTCTCCAGTTTCCTGCACTCGGCTCGTGAAGCATGTCTTTTACTTACAGAAAATAAGCAGTGTCTCAGGAAGAGCTGAAACATGGTTTTCATTTACTGTCTTATAGAAATGACAAATTTCAAGATTTCCTTTTTTGTTCATCCCGTGTACTTATTTAATTGAACTCAAGGTTGATTTACCAGTCAGGGGTTACAATTAAAATAATTAATGCCTCTGTTCAGAGGGAAGTTCCTAAGGGTTGTCTTTTCCTCAGTTTTGAGGGCTTTCAGCAAGCTCAGCTGCTGAATGGAAGAGAGGCACCATTCTGAAGTGAAACGCAGCGGGAATTAAGACATTTGCTGCTGTCTGCAAACATTCAGTTCCGTTAGAAGTCTGTGCTCTTGCTTGTACAAAGTGCATGGGGGGAAGGGAACACTTGGAGTACCTCTGCGTGCAGGTGGATTGTTCTTTCCATGAGAAATGGCTTTGGCCAGGTCGTGCTGTGCTGGTGGGAAGGGCTGAGCCCGGCAGCTTGGGCTTGTGGTGGCCAAGAGGCACCAGCCTGTCACCTTTTTTCTGCTTTATTTGCTTGTGTCTTGTCTGATGGCCACATCCTCTGCAGAACTGAGAGATGTCAAGATATCTGCGTTTTCACCCGGTGGAGGAATATTTCCGTTCCTTTATTCTTCATCTTGTGACTGATGAGAGTTGGTTTTCCTTCGCAGGTATAACACCTTGCCAAGCCGAAGAACGCTAAAAAATTCCAGATTAGTGAGTAAAAAAGACGATGTTCACGTCTGCATCATGTGTTTACGGGCCATAATGAATTACCAGGTATTTCCCTTTTTTTTTCATTGTTTCGGACCGCGTAACTATTTCATTGTCGGGAGCGGGGAGGAAAAGGTTAGTGACTGTAAAGCTGCTGCAGAGGACCAAAGTTAATCTCATTTTCTTGAGTTTCTTTTGTGTTCAGTGGGATGCTGCGATCACACAGCATGCCCAGCTAGCTTCAGAGACTTGGTATTTTTTTGCTAAAACACCTAGCAGCTAAAAGTTATGTGCTTCAAAAAAAAAGGTCTGGGACGGCTTTATTATGAGTTGTATGGTCGCACGAGGTATTTCTAATGTGTGTGAGCTCTGCCCCATGGGGATACCAGCTCCCTGGGATTTCCAACATGTCATCCCTCTTGCAGTTAATTGCAGAGAAGTTGTCAGACACGGTGGTAGCCAAGAATGTTCTGACTGACTTGGTAAACTCGACAACGTTTTGTTTGGCTTCCAATACTGTCAAAGAGCGCTGCCAGATCTGGTCAGGGATATGTAGTTTGTTGGATTGTAAAAAGAATAGTTTCAGTCTCAAAACTGTTTCTTCTCTCCTCTTTTCAGTACGGATTCAATATGGTCATGTCGCATCCGCACGCCGTTAACGAAATTGCACTAAGTTTGAACAACAAGAATCCCAGGTAGGCTGCGCTTAATTTTAGAAAGATTAAGGCGTAGGTAAGTAGAGAGTACACGGGAAGGGATTCTGAGGGGTATGGTTATGCGCAAATTTCAGACTTCATTGTGACTCAGATTAAATCTGCATAATGGTGCAAATAGAGGAACAATTGGGTTTCAGGAGCTACCGACTCTTCTGCTGCTTAAGCACTCCGGCTCTGTTGCAACGCAAAGAAGACCCCGCTAGTAAGGGGCAGCTTAGCTGTGGGATTTTCCTGAAGGGCAGGAAAAATCTCCTTAACGAGATTTTGTCTGAGGGGTCCTTAGGTTTGAATTTCTTTGAGAGAGAGGGTTTTGTTCTGGTTCTATGCTGGGTTTGCTGCTCAGCCAGAGGCTGTGTCCCCTCCTCTCCCCGCACACACGGGTGACCCTTCCAGCTAAACCTGGAGCTGCGGACTCTTGCATGTCTAATGAAACCAAAGCTCACCTGCTGGTGTTTGCAAGGAAAGGTAAAGCCAGGGGGTGGGACAAAACTCAGCGGCACTGTGTACGTGCAGCCTTTGCTTAGGCTCGCCGCTTGCTGTAAGGAGGTACTTCCTTCTTTTCTTTTATTTAGCCCCAAGTCAGCACAGGATAAATGGGAAGAATAGAGAAAGATTATTGTCTGTGTTGTTTTTGGTGCCCTGTGCCTGGAAATCAGATGATGAAGAGACAGTATAAGTTTTCATTTGTGAAGGAAGTGGGAAATTTAGATTTCTCCTTAAAAAAACCCCCGAGGTGTTCAAAAATGACTAAAATAATCTGAAGACAAAACTTAAGGTGCTGTTCAAAACCTAATTTGCTTTACCGCCATCGTGATGGATCCTGGAAGCTCAAATTTTCGTCTTGTGGCAGGAAATAAATAAATAAATAAATTGATGAGCGCGAATTGAAAATGACACGTTTAAAATTAAAATTTCCTAGGAAAGTGAACATTTTATCTGCTTTCCAAAGATAGCCTTGACACTTTGAAAGCCAAAAAAGGTATTTCTTTTTCCATAGCATCTGGTTTGAGTCAATGCTTTGGCATGAGACTAATTTCATATGTGTCTGCATGATTTTAATATCTGCTCAGGGCTCATCTAGCCATAAAGTCTGGTTGGTGCTTTTGCCTTATGTGAACCCTATAAGAAAGTACGGGGGATTACTTATAGTGGAGTTCCAGCGAGTGTGTTGCATGCTTTTCTTTCAGTAATCTATTGTCTTCTCTCATTAATATGCTCGTGTCAGCACTGCTGTCAATCAGTCACCCAGATTTCTGATTCAAGATACGAAAGATGTGCTAAGGCATCCTATATTTACTTCAGCAAACCCCATATTGTTTTTTTTTTTTTTCTTGTGGCTGTGAATAATACAGATTATTGCGGAAAAATAATTCAGATTTGTATCGGGGAAAAAAAACCAGATTTGAATTATAAATCCATTCATTACGAACTGGAGGAAATATGTTGCGGTGGAGACAGCTGCCTGATGACTGGTGTGCGGTGATCCTGGCTTGTGTAAAACTGCCTCCTCTCCATCTCTGTGCGGGAGATTTCTTGCGGGAGTGCAAGCTGTCAAAGGCTGACGCGCTCAGTTACGCAACTGCCTTTGGTTGGCTTGGATTTCCGCAAGTGTCGTTGGTGATTTTTACATCTTTGCATGGTTTGAGAAGCGTTCAAATGCGGGGTGTGTGCGGGGGGAAGAACTGCATGATCCCGGCAGAGTTGAAGCGCCCTGGATCAAGCGATGCTCAGCGTTATGCATCGTGCAGGTTTGCTCAGTTTTCGAGGCTTTTCAAATACACGGGGTGCAAATGACATCTCCCGGTGTCTCCACACCTGTTTTGCAAGTGGGAGAAAGGTGCTTCATCACGCAGTGGCCACTGACTGCTTTGGTTTCTTCTCTTTGCAGGACAAAGGCACTTGTCTTAGAGCTTTTAGCAGCCGTTTGCCTCGTCAGAGGAGGGCATGAGATCATTTTATCTGCGTTCGATAACTTTAAGGAGGTACGTTACTCCGCGCTGTTAGAATTCGATGTGCGTGTCAATGATTCTTTAACGTGTTGTTGGCCGGAGCTTTCTAATCCAGCTAAATTTCCTCGATTTCCATGAGCTGTGGGTATTCCATAAGCTGTGTTGAGCTGCAAAGGGCCAGCAGTGTTGATGCCATCGTTTTGCACGCTTCTGAGTAAGAGAGTGATAATCCCAACAAGATGAATCCAGACTGTGAATTGCTGCCGTTACTTTTTGGGTCAGTCAGGCTGTTTCCCTGATGTGGGAGACTGGTGGAGATCACGAGAACTTTACTTCAATTCTTCTGTCTCTAAACACTTTTGTTGTATGTTCTTAGGTGGGACAACCAGGAATGGTGTATTAGATCTCCCGTTTTCCGAGCCATTTACCTTGAAAAGCAAAATTCCCAGTTTGACTACCAGTAGAAATTTTATTTGTGAAGAAATCACGAAATCCTGGGTGTATGTATATCACGTTTGGACATGTTGGTTAATGGGATTTGAGAACATCGCATGAAGGTTCAGAAGCACCAGTGTGAGAATCAAATCCTAGAAAGCTGCTCTTCTAGTTTATTTTGAATATTGGTTATATTATATGTGGATTTATTAGCCAAGAAAAAATGAATCAAGACGTACCAGCTCAAGACTTGATGAGTCCCAGCTGGACTGTATATAAACATGTAGCGTGTTTTTCCTTCATGGTGCTGTTGCTGTACGTGGGTTCATGCAGGTGATCAGCAAGCCAAGTTGTTAATTACTTTCCTTTTTTACTTTTCGTGCTTTGGGAATTATTTCTGGCGGAGAGATGCCGATCTCTGACTTACATCCAGTGTAAATATTTGCATGTCATAGACAAATAACTGCATTTCTGAGGTGCTCGTCATTACAGAGAGCCAGAGCAAAAGGTCTGAATAATCTCCAGTGTGGGCCTGTTGTAGAAACCTCAGCTTGGCAAGACCAGACCTGTCCTAGACGTGAGCCGTGCTGTGTACGGAGAGACAGCTGCTGGTATCGGGGTCTTTATTTGCACCTTGGCGAAATGAAGGAATCGCGGAAGCAAATGCAGATGAAGTTGTTACGAAGAACAGTTGGGTAATCTGAGAGAAGCGCTTTAAATAGGAGAAGCGCTGTCAACAAGCGAAGCACAGTGTTGTTTTTCCAGACTTGAATTCTTCTGGCTCGTTTTTACTCGGTTATAGAAGAAATATGACTCATTAGGGAGGACAGTGTGAGGGATTGCTGGGAGGTTCAGCAAGTGGCTACCGCCGAAACACCACTGGTCAGGGCAGTCTGGAAGGCTCATACCAGACCCTTTGCCCGTCGCAGGGGAGGTTGGGTCAAGTCCCATTTGCTTTTTTACCTTCCTGGCATCTTTAGTCGAGTTTTTGCTCCTTTGTTTTCTCCCCAGTGCTCTATCGTCTCTCTTTTCTCCTACTGACAGTCAAAAATTCCTCGGTAACACATCCAATTTGTCTGCCATTATTTATTTATTCCTTTCCTATTTGCGTTTGATCAAGCCGTTTGCTGTAGTGGAACTGTCGGATGAGCGTGCGAGGAGGGGATTTTACCTTTCTCAGTTCTGCATTTAGTTGTTATCTCTTTATCCAATTACACTGCTTATTATTTTGCTCCGTGATGTTGTTTTCCAGTTTTCTCCCGGGGCGAGTTTTCAGTAATGGTTCTGAGTTTTCGTACTTATAACTCATTCAGCTGGTACATTAAAAATCTTCGAGTTGCTGACATGTAAAGTACCCAGGGTTAGATTCCGAGCAGTATACTTCCAATTTAAATTCCTGTAAGCTCAATAATATTTGTGTGGCTTCTATAACTGTGCATTGCAGGGCTGCCAGAGCTTCTCTGCGGTTCTTTCATCAGGCTCCCGTGTGCATATTTAGGACAGATTAGACTCGTCAGACTAGATCTCTGCCACTCTATCTCCTCGCCATAAAATAACTTCAAAAGGAGCCTGAACTCCTGCCTAATGCTCGCCCTGTAATCAAGTCAGTAGGGAAAACAGGATATTTCGGACCAAATTCTGCTCTCATTTGCATCAGGAGGAACATCAAATATTTCATTAGGCTTTAAGCTTTGCTCTGATGTAAACGAGAACAGAATTTAGTTCTCAGGATCTGACTGAGCTGGAAAACCGCAGCTGATCCCAATCTTTGTCAAGAATTCTTTTTGAAAATGGCTTTTCATTTGAAAACGATATCTTTTTTCTGGGTGGGCTCAGGATGTTCAGATGGAGGACGGTTTGTTTTGTTAAGCTGTCTCTTGAAAATTGCCCTTGTCTTGTTCTTTGCACGTTGGGTATGAGCAGGGGATGAGTGGGGTCAGTCTCTCCTGGTGCCCGTGTCTGCTTTCTGCAGCCTGCTCTGTGCTTCGGGAACCCTTGAGCATCGGCAGAACGGCAGCTTCCAGCTTGAGAAATGCCCCAAATGTCCTCACGCCTTCCGGCTTTGGTCCTTCCTTCCAGGTCAGTGCAGACATCGAGTGAATCGTCCCCAGGTTCCAGCCTAAAAATACAGCTCGTCCATTTTCAGGAGGGCTCGATCCAAACTAAAAGGGTTCGAATTAAGTTCAAATTAAGCTGCGAAGAGCCTGGCCCTGCTGGTTCCTGAGCAGGGTGGATTTTTACACCATCCTGTGATTTGTTTTTGTTTGCATTTTTTTTTTTCTCCCTGACTCTTTGTGCTTGTTTCCATGGATTTGTGAGAACTGGCTACGCGGTTTTATCTGAGTTGCCCTGGGATCTGCGTCGCAGGACGAGCAGACGCGCCTCAGCAGAGCACTGGGGGAAGGAAAGGAGAGCGGGGTTAGCCCCACGACAGCTCGGGGGGAGTGCCGAGGGTCACAGACCAGCTGCTGAGAGCCTGTGCCCCCTTTTAAATTGCAGCAGGCTGCTGTTAGAAAACAAGCTGTATTTTTTCCGGATGCTCATTCAGAGCAGTTAATTCATTTTAATAGCACGATTGCACGTGTGGGTCTGCAGAGAATCAAGCTGCTGGCTTTTACTGCCAACAGTAAAACTCTGTTTTGCTGTTATTTCGTTGCTTACCCCTCTGTGTCCTGGAATTGCTGAGAAAATCTTCTAATCGATGCCACCCTTGACCGCACGCCTCTAACACACCTGTATGCCGAGAGCAAACCGCATAGGAAACGTTTTGTCGCAGTTGCAACAGCTTGGAAGATGATGGAGTTTTTACAGAGCTGAGAAAAAGGATGTGAGGAGAACCAAACCTGCTGTTCTTGGGTCAGAATTTCCATGGTGAGGTAAAGGTGCCTTCAAGCAGGCTGGAGGTCGAGTCACCTGCACCCCACAAGGTCTTGGCCCAGGAGATGTGAGACGGCGTGGGGGATAATCCGTCTTTTCCACGTGGCTGGCTTTTTGAATTGGGGGAAAAAATACATTGAAAATGCACAGGTAGGCAAGCGGGGAATCCCGGGAGGCTGGGCAACACGACTGGGTCTGTTTCACAGTACAATTTCTTACTGTCATGTGTTCCAAGGAAAACTTACATAATGCTTTGCCTCTTATATAGCCATATTTATATACAGACGTATATGTGTGTATCTATACACCCCTTGGACTCATAGGTTAGTTTTAAGGAACTTGTGGTTACAGTCAGAGCCGGAGTTTCTCAGTCTCTTTCTCTTTAGGTGTAGAAAACATCACGGGCAGAGCCTGGAGGCAAATAAATACCAAACCTAAAGGAGGAATCCTTAGAGCTAAGGCACAGAAATAACACGGGCAGGCTAACTGTGAGCGAGCTGTGAAATCTGGGGAGAACACCCAGAAACAGAAATAACACAGAAGTTCTAATCCGGCAGAATTAAAGCTTGTGGAGGCTCTGAGTGCAGAAAGCTGGTTTCCACCTCGCTTATGGCCTTGCTTCAAAGTTGAACGCTGGGTTTTTTTGCGGCATTTCTAGTTAGCTGTTTTATTTACATGTTTTTTCATTTACTGAAAGCTTAGCAGCCAGTAAATGAATAGCTTCAGTAAGTTTGCAGATACGTTGAAAAAAATCACAACCCAAGAGCACTAATGGGATTGCATTATGTGCAGTTTGTTGTTGGGTTGGGGGTTTTTTTGCAAATATTAATTTCCTCAGCTTGAGTAAAGATCTGAAAAGGACAGTTTTTGAATATATTCATAGCGCTCTGAACGAACATTTTAAGGAGCACAATCTGAGATCCTGCAGCTTTTTGTTAATCTCCACTTTAAACGCAGGAGAATTTACTTCAGTAACAGCTAAATATTTCTGGGAAAAGACCAGAGGACTCTACGACTCTTTTTTTCTTTTTTCTTTTTAATAAGCACAATAGTAGTTTTAAAATGGATCCAAACTGAGGAGGCAAACGAATTGACTGGGATCTGTAGGGAGACAGAAAGCCAGCCAGAAATAATCCTGGCTCTCTGCAGGGAACAGTTCCTAGCTTTGGTTCTCGTCCAGCAAAGCAGTTAAATTGCTTATTATACAAGCATATATCGGACTAATTGAATTCAGTAAGGTAAGCGTATGCTTGCAAGCTTCTCCGTATGGGAAATAATTTTAGTATTTGAAAAATAAAAACAGAGTTGAGGTGTTTTTCCTAAGATGAACCATACCCTTCAAGAAACCACCTTGTTTTGCTCTCAAGACACGAAGAAATGCCGAAAGATAAACTGAAATCCAGATAATCCAGAAAACTTTTGGGAGGCTCATCGTCTGGTGGTTATTCCAGCAGCTAAACTTCCCCCCATGCTGGGGAAAGAGGAGCTGGCCTGACCTGTTGGAGACCGAGAGATGAGAGAGGAGCGCGGTCCCTCTCGTTTTAACACCAGTTTAATCGATTTAGACATTTGCTGCTCTGAAATAATCTGCCAGGTGAGAAGAACTGCCATCCCCTTGCGCATCTGCTGCTTCTGATTATTAATGCCGAACTTACCAAGGCCGGGCTTGTGCAGATATCGCTGAAAGGCAAGGGCATGGTGTGGGAACCTCCTTGTTTACCTCCTCAGGGTTTTACTTCGGCAAAGCTAGACAATCTCGTTCATCCCTCGAATGTCACGACACCTAGTTCAGAGTCAGATTTCTCTCTTTGCATAACGAACGGCAGCCCTGCAAACAGCAGTTCTGAATTATTCTTACGGGCCACAATAATAACTCAGCTCTAGAAGGAACTGTTCACAAGTGCTGGAAAATGTAAATGCATTTGTTGCCTTCTGCACTGTATTTTGGGAGCGCCTTAATCCTGCTAGGAGAGAAGTAAAAGGCATTTTAACCTGGTAAGTAGTAAGTAACTGTTTGCTTAACCAGTAACTTACAGGAAAACTGATTTTTTTTGTCCTTCAGCAAAGTGCACAAATGGCAGAGCACGATCAGTCCAAACAAAGTGTTCCTGTGGAGCGCTGCTTGCCGGCGGTGGGATCTGCTGATCACAGTGGGCTGTTGTAGGGGAGAGAAAGCCGGCATTGTGCCGCTGGACAAAGGAGCACAGACAGGAGGAAAGGTTCACAAAGGGTCCCGTGAATTTTTCGGGTTGCATATAGATCAGGCTATTTCTGTTTATGAGCTGCGTTCATGTGCACGGTGAGTATTTTCCATGAAGTTGTGCCACGGCTTCTCGCTCTTCCAGAACTCAAAAGGTTACCGAAGGAGGAGAAAGTAGCTTAAAACAACCTTTGGGCAACACACAGTAGGTGCTCCTTTTAACATTTGCACTGAGAGAAAATCGTAGAATAGAATCAAAGAATCATTAAGGTTGGAAAAGGCCTCTAAGATGATCTAGTCCAGCCATCAACCCAACCCCACCGTGACCACCAAACCATGTCCTGAAGTGCCACATTTGCACATTTTTTGAACATGTCCTGTGTTGCAAAGCCTCTTGTAAACTTTAGGTAGCTTAAATTTGGTCCTTCAGAGAATTGTTTTCCCTGCTTTGAGGTCAGCATTAGCTGCCTTTGCCGTACCAGCCCACATACATCTTGAGTAGGAGCGCAGCCAGAATTACTTCATTTTCTGCGTGGCGTGGGGGACCATCAGGCATTACCAGCTTCCTGGCACAGGGGCATTTTGTGAGCTGCTGAGCTTAGAAATGCCTTTTCTACAAACCCATGTTGCTAGCTGGGAGCTGGGATTCTCTCTTCCCTGCTTCGCTGACAGACCAACGCTCGCATCGGGGCGGTTGCTGTGTCTCCGTGGGGCGATGCACCCCAGGCTTGGGAGCATCAGCCCTCCAGATGTGGAGGAGATAGCGGTCTGGCAGCTGTATCTTGTGGTGTGCAGCTCCAAAGCCCGAAGTACTGCCATCTCCCCGTGGAACACGTGATATTTGCTTGCGGTGAGGCTTAGTTACGAGCTCCTCCAACAAAAAATGAGATGGTGCTTCGTGTCATCAGGTAACTGCCTTGAGGTAGGAGGACGAGGGATGTGCTTCGGTCGGCCTGGATTTTCACTTTCTGCTTGACCCTGCACATAAAAATGGTATCAGTTTTCCCAAAACGCCCTTACTGTCTTCTGCTGCATGCCCAGGACGCCTTTCTGGAGCATCTTGAAATCATCCAGCCCCGTGAGCAGGAGCAACACGAGGGTTGTCGTAGTTGAACTTTGCTCTTAGGTGGCCTGGATATGAACTGTGTGAGCACTGCCAGGTGGATATGGACACAACCATCACTAAATTTTGCTTGAGAAATCCTTTTTTTGTTTCCATCTAGGGTTGTATCGTACCTTTGTGACAGATCTGTGACGGGTTTACTTCGTTAGCACCCGAAGCCTTTCCAGAGAAAGGAGCCTTCGTGGGTGGTTTTCCATAAAGCCACATTGTTCTTCTAGAATGACGTGGGCTTAATGCAACCTAAAAAGGTTTTTTTTTTTTGCAGGCTAAGTAGAGACAAAGGGGTTTTTTATAGCTGTGGTAACCCGTTTAATCTTGCTTCTTACACAAAATAAGGCTAATAAAAGAAAGATCAGCCTTCCTTAGTCCCAGCCATACTTTCAAATGACAGACCATGGAAATTTATTCAAATATAAATGGCAACATATGGTTTTATGTGGTGGGATTTGATTTCAGCATTCGCCTTGGATTTTGGCCAATCTTTGGGCTGTAGGCCTCGTCTACAGTTTCACCCTCTTTAATCTTCCAGGAGAAATTATATCATTTCATGGAAGTCAGCTCGCTGTCTCTGGAAACGCGCATGTTCCCGGCACTGACTCATCTGATGATGGTGTGAAATATCTGCCGAAAGCCGCAGGTTCTTGTTGCTTTTCCTCTTGCTATCAGCTCACGGCCAGCCAGGCCCAGCATCAGCAATTCTCCGCCGGGGCGGTGCCGCTTCGTTTTGCTCCCTGATTTAATTAGTCAGCCATTAAGTGGCTTGTGTAGTTGTTTCTGTCAGCTCTTCTCATCCATGTGGAACGGTTTACATTAGATTTCCCAGAAATCAGTCCTTCTGGCTTTTATTGCAGAGCGATTGTACACGCCGCTGTTAATGGTTGTTTCCAAAAGACGTTATTTTGTTCGAGCCGGCCTCGTTTCTTTTTCTGAAGTTGGGTACGAGAGGGACGCGATTGTTTAGAGCTCAAAGTTGAGAGGAACGTACTTTTTTCTTTTGCTATATTGGCTCTTAACTGTTTTGTGGAGAGTACAGAGAGCTCTGGCAGAGTTTGCAGTTGCTCGCACTGAAATAACATCCCATTTACTCTTGTAGGAAAAAGTAGCTCGGCATAATAACGCAGGGGCGAGTGCGTGTGAGCAGCTGTGGTGCGAGTCAAGGAGAAGGTTCCTTGGATTTACTTTGAGCCGGAGTTGGATCAGGCCCAGGCTACGCCTCCAAAATCAAATTATATCGGCGGGCAGCTGCTGCCTTTGATCCTTACAGTGCCAGTAGGTTCCTGAAACTGGGCCAGGTTCTGGTTTTCTCTTTGGCTTCCTCGCCTTTGGTTTTCGCTGGAGCTACTCTAACCATCAGCGACGTGTCTGGGCTGTTTGGGCTTCCATCTCCCGATGCTGTAGGGTGGCTTCACGAGGATTACACCTGAGGAAAAGCCCGAGATCACGCTGAGGATTTGCAACCTGAAGCTGAATGGCAGTGGCTCTCCAAACTCACCCGTCCTTTCTGCGTCCCAGGGACCTCAGACAGACGAGTCATGCCCTTGCATAGGCCAGGCAAAACCAAGACGACTTGCTCCATCCAGAGTGGGTCTGTCTTGGCTCTGTTTTACTTTATCTTAGATCTTAAGGTGTGTTTTACAGGCCTGTGTAAAGGCATTTAATGCTTCAAAACCTCATTTCATGGCACAAGCTCTAGGGAGAGATGAGTCCTTTGAGTTAAGATCATGATAATTTTCTTGACCAGCAAGTGTAATCTATTGGTTTTTTTTCACGGAGGTGCACGCTTTGTTGTTTAAGTGTGTTTATTCTACCTTGCGAGTCTTTTAAGCTTCAGCTGAAAACATTTAAATACAGGATTTGGCAAGTGTTGGTGAGGAATTTGGCACCCTGCTCACCAGAGAGGTGTGATTCGGGGTGGCTGAGCCTGCACTGAGCGCATTAGTTGCGACTTGTGGGCTTGTGGCCGTGAATATTGATGGTCACACTACCAAATCCAACCAGTGGCCCCGTCTTCTTGTAGAGATCCAGGGGCAGAATTCCCATTGACGTCAGGTACCGACCACAAATACCTGGATAACAACCCAGTTGTGGCGATTTTGCTTAGGAAAGGCCTAGACCACAAGTATGTTTTATTTGGTCACACAGGCAGCAGGGAAGTGTGCCGAGAGGTCACCCAGCAGCGCAGATCTCACGACCGGCTTGGCTTAGGTCCCACTAAGCTCTGCGTGACTTCAGTGAGGTCTACTTGGTGCCTTCATCTTTGTGTAGGTACAAACTGTGAGACAGATGGAGTTAGAAAGAGGAGGCCGATACGGGAATAATAATAATAACGCATACTTGGCGGAGAACTTGCTTTTGATGAGTATCTAGAAACCCCCAGCTGGGCATTTCATCTCCTTGAGGGAGACGTAAATATAGAAATAGGGACAAAGAACCATCCCCTGCCCCGGAGAGGGCAGTTTCTGAAGAAGTAGCCACTGCTCCCACAATCCTTAATTAGCATTTACTGGCTAATAACTGCTGTGCCATGAGCTGGCTGTGAAGGGAAGCAGCAGCTGATATCTCAGAGGGTTGTGCTGGCAGACCCTAAGCCAGCTGCTCGGGTTGGAGGTCCCGCTGCCGTGTCCCTTGTGCTCCCGGGACACTTGGGTGAAATCTGGTTAAGGAGCGTCCTCATCCCACCGAGGGTTTTGTTCCTCAGCATAAGGGAAGTTAGTCCTCCCGATGACCAAACTCAGCTTTTCAGGACCTTTGGGAGCAAAGCAGCCTCTTTCAGAGCTTCTTCTGTCGCTCTGCAAGCAGCCAGCAGCTGAGGAGGGTGAAGATGGGACCAACACTGAGCACTGCTGGCACACGGACCCTCACCCCTCTGCTCTGAAGGGCGTGCCTGCGCCCTTCCTGAATTCCCTGCTCGGTTTGATGCCAAAACCCAGCAAGCCAGAAGTCAGCAATTCGCGCGGGATATCAGGTCGCTCTCGGGGGATTCGGGGACGTGTGGGAGACTTTGCCCTGCCCCGTCACCTCCCATCTGACCCTGCTGGGACGCCGGGCTCACTGTGACAGTGCTCACCTCTGCTCCCTCTTTTGCCGTCTGATTTCCTTCATATTTTGTGGTTTTGGGGCGGATTACCCTAGATCATTTTGTGCACTGGGAAAAGCAGGACTGAGCCAGAGAGGTAATGCCATGGGAAGTAATCAGTTTTAAACAATATCCTGAGACCTGCTTTATCTTAGATCTTATTTCTCTCTCAGGTTGTTTGTGTTTCCTGCCAACACCCCTGTATTAGGGCTCTGTAATTCTGACCAGCTGATAGTTACGCTGATGTATTTCACTCCTTGTTTAAGCAGTGATAATTTTCTTTTTTTTCCTCCCTGTAATTTGGTCTTCTTCCTAATTACATTAGATTGCAGTGGAAAGCCAGTTCTGCACCGTGAGAGAGGCCGAGTGTTCCTGTGGCATAGCCTGCTGCAACTCTGTTGCTTACATTCAGTGGGTATGATTAAATTTTTAGGGAGAATAGAAATACAAAGAGTTACGTTATAATTGTACCCGACCCACAGGGCAGATGCTCACTTGTGATTTCTCTGCTGGATTCGTCACGAACAACTGTTTTAACAAGAAACGAAACCTGGACCGGAGAGGTTTTGAGCAAGCAGAGGAGCTGCTTTTAAAATGTTTTTCGTGCTGTCTCCTGCAAGCTGTTGCTTAACAAACACATTCTTTTGTAGGTGTGTGGAGAGAAACAGCGCTTTGAGAAGCTGATGGAGCACTTCCGAAACGAAGACAACAATATAGACTTTATGGTGAGTGCTCCTTATCAGCAGCAAACGTTGGCTTCGGTATTTACTGTGTCTGGTTCTGCTGTCGTAGGCAGAGATTCATCTGCCTTCTGATCCTTGGCCTAAAATTACCGCGACATGATTTTGAAATATTCCAAACTACATAACGTGCGTTTCGTTTTTAGCCTCCATTCAGTTCAGTTACCTCCAGGAAATGCCTCGTACCGTAGTGAAGGTAAGAGGAAAAGCAGCTTTTTGGTCGCGTGTGCAGCAAAGCTTCTGCAACACTGAGACGCGTCTTCTGTCTGCGTGCCAGCGTCCTCGGAGTCACAGACAGGGAAGTGTGGGAGAGACTGGCTGCAGCTGCTGCCTGTCCTTATCTGCTGATAAATATAGCCGGAGTTTGCACCACTTTTGGTTCCTCAGTGTGCATATGCATGATTATTCACCAAATCCACTTCCCCCGGAGCACAAGAGAGAAGGGCAAGAGAGGAAGCTCTGGCTGGCACCCACCACCGCCGGCGCCAGCTTTTGCACGTTGGCAGCACGTGGAAGGCGGAGGTTGGGCAGTAAGGAGGAGCTAGCTCCTTACACGGCTGGTAACAAAAAATACGTCAGTCCTGGTTTTAATTAGAAAACGAACGCTGGCATGTGGTCGGCGTGGTCTCCCTGCACTCGTGCTCAGCGCCTCGGATCGGGCATGATCCTGGTTTGAGGTGACAGCAGAGCAGGACAGCTTCCCACCCGGTCACACTGGCTGGTCTGTGACACTTGATACTGTTTTAGTGCTGAACTTTTGTATGAAGACCTCTTTCCGCCAGGAATTAGGTGTTAAAGCCTCCGTTTGATGTTTCCTACTGGCTTTGAATACTGCGGTGTCAGTGGCTTGCAGCCCTGATGGCCAGGGCAGGCTCACACCCCTGAGCAGAACAAGAAGGAGGTGGTGTGAGCAGCATAGGGTGGCCTCTTTCCTGTATTTTTAGATTTTTAAAATTTTTTAAATTTTTATAATTTTTTAAATTTTTAAATACAAGAAAAGTAAATAAATACAAGAAATACAAGAAACACAAGAAATAGTTGCAGCCATCCCTGCAATTTTACTCAAGTTAGCAAGCTGGCTCAGTAACTCCCTGACGCATTGCAGTTGGTTTTGATTACTTAGTAGTGCAATCCCAGTAAGAACATGTTGGTAGTCGCAGGGTACCTGAAGTACTCTCAGGTGTACACATGATTTTGTTTAACGGGAAGATTTGTTAGTGCTCAACACCCAACTCTTAAGTCATTTTTGCCCTGCTCACAGTGATGGATCATTGTATTTGGGCAGTGGGAGAGCAGCTTGCTCCAAGCTACAAAATTTATCCTCTCTTCAAAAAGAAAAATTAATCGTTCCTTGTCTTTTTTTTATGATATGAAATGGTGTATTGTAAGGAGGTAATAGGGAATATGCATGTGTGTGTGTGCCTGTGCAAGCTGTGAATATTCAGCATCCATCTGGACGGCCTGTAAGAGAATTCTCTGATCCTCCCAGGGTTGAAGGGACTCGTGAAATTTGCTTGAAAAACGATAAATAGATTTTTTTTTTCAGGACTTGCCCAAGTACTAATAAAATCTTGACCGGCCCTGCGGCTTGCTCCAGCATACGCCCAAGGGCACACATGTCTCCTCTCCGCAGGACGGCGTAAAATGGGTGCCAGAGCCCAGGTGTAAAAACGTTAAAGCTTGAGTAATTCAAGGATTTGCAACGAGTGAACACAAACAAAGAGCTATTCCTGCAGGCTGCCCAAAATGAGCGGTCTGGGCAGCTTGTGGCTGGAAGGAGCTGCGGTTAGTGGCATGGATCGGCAGGGAGGAAGGGGCGACAAAAAGGCAGACGTGTTTTAGAGAAGGTTCCTGTTGTTGGCATGGACTTACTTCATTTTAAAAGCAACTTCTCTTAGATTAGTTTTCTTTGACTCGATGAATTCCTTAGTTGTGTATGTAAGGATCTGAGAAAGCAAATGAGAATTTGGCCCTGACATGGCGAGAGCCAAAGCAAGTACAACAGAAGAGCTTTTGAAATAGGGGAATTTGGCTCTGGGTAATAGCACGGGACAGCAGGGTGCAGCTGGCAAAGGCCAGTACCAGCACTAGCAGGAACCCGGGCTCACCACAGGAACTGGAAAGGACCCTGCAAAGACAGAAGAGCTCAAGAAGTTGGGTTTCCAACTGCATGGATCTAGTGGTTTGTGTGAGGGATAGATGCACACTGAGAGGTGGGATGAGGCAGCGCAGGAGCCTCCTGGATGAGCCTTCAGACCGTCTTCCTTCCTCTCTTCCTCGGGATTATCCCTGTCTCACAACGTTGCATTATCTGAGGGTTAAAGTCGTTTTGGAAACAGAGCGGTTAAAGCTGGTCGGGATCTTCATGGGAAGATGCAGCTGAAAGGTTTTGACTGAGCTTTGCTTAACCATTTTGGCTTGTTGTGTCCCTGTGATCCTGGCTCCAAAGCCGGGCAGTTCAGCCAGGGAGGTTTTTGTGGCATCAAAGGCCACCATGCAGCAGCTGCCCACCCATGGGTTTATCCTTTGGTCCCTAGAGCAGGTCACGGAGAATTAACCAGTGTCCTCCAGCAAACTGATAATCCAGAAAGTGGCCTTCATTTTTTTTCTCCCTACAAGATAACTCAGAGATGTGGGGTCTCCTGAAGGCTTGTCGTGCAGGTAAAATCAGGCTACTTTGATTTTATCTTCTCTCAGATGCCTTCTAGAACTACTGAGATACTTCCCAGATACGTTAAGAAGCCCACAGTCTTGCTGGCAGGATAGGGTTATGCCCTTGGACATCCCAGCAGGAGCCAGGCAAACCCTCTCTTAAAGCAGTGAGGTTCCTCCCACTGCTCCTTCTGCTCATGACCCACTCGCTCGAGAGACTTTTCCTTCCCTGGGCTTGGACGCGCTTGGATGCCAACTCCCATGATGTGGTCCCTTGTTCGCTCCCCAAACCACAGCTTTGGAAACAAGCTTTTCTGCAAACAACAAAGCGCCTTTTGTGAAAGTCCCGTTTCCTAAGCTTAGGAGTTCCAGTTGCAAAATTAATCTCACTTTTACAGGCCGTTTCAGAAACAGCGTTGTTTTCTTAAGAGCTTGTGTGCTTGTAGGATGTCTGGCCGCGCGAGCGGGCATGGAAAACATTCACCGTCACGCAGTAAAGGTAGACCCTGCAGACATGACTTAATTTCTGGGACCCGTGCTTACCTTTATCACAGCAGACAGACACCCTAAGCCTGAATCCAGCACCAGCTTGGGGAAAAAAAAAAGCTGCAGAACAGCGGGTCGTGGTTTCCCATTGTGGTAACCGTGGAGAAATGTGGTGGCTCGCTGTGCCTGACCCTGTGCCGGGGCTTTTGGGGGGCAGCCGGGTGGACGCCGTCACCTCCCCTCCCTCACAGGGCTTCTTCTCCTCGCAGGTGGCCTGCATGCAGTTCATCAACATCGTCGTCCACTCGGTGGAGGACATGAACTTCAGGGTGCACCTGCAGTACGAGTTCACGAAGCTCGGCCTGGATGAGTACTTGGACGTGAGTATGAGCCAGGTCTCTTAAACCTCTCCCCTCCAGAGCTTTGGGGAGGGCAGAGTGGGCTCGTCCTGTTGTCTCTGCGAGAAATGTGGTGCTGTGGCCTGGAGCCACCCTCTGCAGAAGAAACATCGGCTGCAGCTCACTGCAATTACCGACCGGGAGCTAAATTTGTAGCTTCGCCTTATGACAAAGGGAGGATGAACCGCAGCCGTCCTCGCCTGCGCCACGTCCCTGTGTCCGGCCTCGTGTTGGCCTCAGCTCAGGTGCTGCCGGGGCCTCCTCAGTGTGTCTTGTGTGGAGAAAGAAAAATCCTCCTCGGAGTTTTCTCCTGACAGCCAGGCATGTTCTGGCATCCTGTGGGAAACAGTCTTCCAGAAGGAAGCTGCTTTTATATTTCCCCTTTTGTATTTTCTCTCAAGTGGCACCCTTGTCTTCTTGGATTTGCAGAAACTGAAGCACACAGAGAGCGACAAACTGCAGGTGCAAATTCAAGCTTACCTGGACAACGTTTTTGACGTGGGAGCTCTACTGGAGGATGCTGAAACCAAGAACGCAGCCCTGGAAAGAGTTGAAGAACTGGAAGAAAACATTTCCCATGTTAGTACCACACTCTGTCCACCTTAGCACAGGGTTATGAGCTGGGAAAGCTAATTTGCATAGAAATTGCAAATGCCTCAGTAATGCAGTATGGGTAGATAGAACAGACAACCCCCCTCTCTCTGTTTAAAATATTACTGGGCTCAAGAGGGAAAGGACTGAAAAACAGAGCTCTGCAGGTATTCAGTCTTTGCTCGTGGCTTTTCTGCCCCGTACCTTCTTGATGTCAAGTGCTTTAGTCCAGAAAACATGGCTTGGCTGTTTTAAAACCAAAGTGTTTTTCCATACTTTAAAAAAAATCATAAAAGAGTCATTCTCTTACCATTCCTATAGGGCCATCACTTAGCATAAATAACTTCCTAAACCAACCTGTGTGCAGCATTTGCCTCTCTGAGGTGCTCTTCTGCTAGAGATCAGCAATTCAGTAGAAACTGCACCCTTGGCTTCGTAGCCAACTTAGCTATGTTCTCTGGTAGCAGATTCTTAAGGGCTTGCTTCTGATCTCTTGTTACATAAACGAGACTCATCCCACGAGTATGGACATGGTTGTGTGTCATGTGTTGACAGAAATATTAATAATAGAATCGCAGAAGTTTTATCTCAAAACCACAGCAACCGGTGCCCCCTCACCACCTCTGCAGCCTCGCCTGAGTCTGTGTGGTTGGTGGTGATGGAAAAAGCCCACCAGAACAGTGGGGCTTTCAGATCCGGGGCTTGTGGGGCTGGAAAAATTGAAAAATAATTCAGAGTTTGGTGAGACATCAATAATTTGTCATGTACGCCTGCTCCAACAAGCATTCCTGACGTTTTGGTTGAGAATACTGCTGTTAGCCACTTCTGTAATCTGTTTCTCCTTTGCATGACAGTTATCTGAAAAACTCCAAGATACGGAGAATGAAGCCATGGCGAAGATTGTGGAACTGGAAAAACAGCTTATGCAGAGAAACAAGGAACTGGATGTGATTCGGGTAAGCGCAATGGGCAAGCTCTGAGCGGATGCAATGCTTCGGGGGGATGATCTCCCGTGCGCTCGCTCTGTGGCAGGTACTGACTCCAAGTCAAGTGACTTCTGTTAGCTTCCTCATTTGAAACCTAGGGCAAATTTCAAATAGAATCACTAGTGCATTCGCTCACAGATGGACATCCAGCTCTTTGACCGTGCCAGCAAAGCAGCGAATGAGTCCGGGGCAGCCTGTCACTCAGGTCTGTAGCATCTGTGCGTGGACTTTTTCCACGTGCAGAAGGACGTTAGAGGTGGACCCGGAGACCTTCAGACTTGAGTTAGACGGCAGTGGGGCGGGAGCAATCTCAGCTGGCTCTCTGTGCACCATCCACGCTCGTTACTTCTTCATGTGCAATCTTAGGAACAAAAATTGTGAGTATGATAGTAACTAACTTCAGCCTAAACGTCATCCCGAAGTGCAGCTGCTTCCAAGGTTCCTTTGGAGGGTCTGGCCTGGGTATGTGGAGGTACGATGTCTACTCCTGATCAGGAGCTCTGTTCCTGCCTCCCTTTATGGGTCAGCATCTGCTCATAGGCTGAGTAACCCAACAAGGTGTAAGATACACTCTGTTGAAGTCAAAATCGAGGAAGCACACCTCCTCCACTGTGTGTTTAGGCTAGCGTGAGAAATGGGAGGCATCGCAAAAGAACGATGATGAGAAATTCTGCACGTCTAGGTGTTGGTGCCCATAGCTGAGATTTCTGCCAGGGCTCAGTGCCGTGCGCTACCTGCTGCTACCTTGGGAACAAAACAAAGTGAATTCTGCCTCAGCAGTGAAAATGTTTGGTTTGCATTCGAGCCTGCTGTTCGATAGAGCCTGGTGCGATGACCGTTGTGCCTCAGGCTGTTCTGTTTCTGGTATTCTGATTTGTGGGTACAAGTGCAAATTCCTTGTTTCTGCGGCGCTCTCAGGAAATCTACAAAGATGCGAATACCCAGGTTCACACCTTGAGAAAAATGGTGAAAGAAAAAGAAGAAGCCATCCAGCGACAGTCAACGCTGGAGAAGAAGATCCATGAACTGGAGAAGCAGGGAACCATTAAGATCCAGAAGAAAGGGGATGGTGACATTTCCATCCTTCCTGTCGCTCTGGCCTCGGGGATGGTGCCGGCAGGGTCGGAGGCCACGGCCAGCACATGTGTCACACCGGGCGCTGGAGCTGCACCTTCAGTACCGTTACCGCCACCTCCACCACCGTTACCTGCCTTAGCGACGCCATCTGAAGCAGGTAAGAAGCGTTTTGTCCCCAGGATGTGGGCTGGCTGCGAGCTGGACCTGGTGTTTGTTGTGCAGGGAACGGTCCCAGCAGGCTTAACTCTGACAAAACCACCTGAGCCCACAGGTCACGGCCCCTCGCAGCCACTGAGGACGCTGAGGTCCCCTGGCCACGTTTGCTCTCTCTTGTGGGTGGCTCCCACGTTTCATTAATTTCTGAGTTGATAGAAAAAAATACTAACTTCTTGCATTAGGGTAGTGGTCTCCCATGTTCATACACTCAAGTACTTTGGTGAGTTGCCCAAAAAAGTGCTTGGACCAGCATAGTGGTGAAGAGGAGGTGTGTAGTGGGGGACAAGGTGGATTTCTTAGTTGCTTAGGATCCTTAAGCATGCAAGCCTCGGAGAGGAAGGCCCGACTTCTTCTGCTGGTGCTCATGACATTCCAATTGATGTTCACGGTAATACCTCATTTTCCCTTTGTTTCATAGTGCAGAACGGTCCTGTGTCAGTACCAATGCCGCCT
>NW_009715854.1:677-893 GCF_000703405.1 Apaloderma vittatum | reverse complement strand
CCTCCCCTCCTCCCACCAGACTCTTGCTTTTTAATAATTCAAAGCGTATTGGATGCAAAAAAAAGTTGTTTTTTTTTTAAAAAAAGGCAAAAAATAACTTTGTGCCCTTCTGTGAAGAGGTTTTTTTTGGGGAGGAGGAAGCGTTTTGCCTTTTGCTCATCCTCCAGGCAGGCCCTTCTGGGGGAAGAGCCCGACGTTGAGTTATTTGTCTTCGTT
>NW_009715854.1:0-312 GCF_000703405.1 Apaloderma vittatum | reverse complement strand
AATTGCGAGGTGCACCGAGAGTCACTTTCGGAGCCTGTGCTGGCTCCTGCTCTTCTTTTCTTTCCTGCTTTGGTTCCTGAATCCAGCTGGCGCTTTGCTCAGGGTTTTCTTCCTTCTTTGTGTTTCCATTGGGAAAGGGGGAGCGGGGAGAAGGATAACCCAGCTTTTGGCCGTTTTTTTTTGTTTTCTTTGATACTTGAAGCTGTTTTTTGCATCCTGGTAACAAAGCTGTCCAGCTCTTAGCCTGCTCCTCTGCTCCTTGCCCTGAGAAAAAAAAAAAGAAAAAAACAAACAAAAAAAATCAACGACGGG
>NW_009715853.1:350-891 GCF_000703405.1 Apaloderma vittatum | reverse complement strand
GTGGCTCACTCCTCTACCAATGGGACCTCGTGCAGCCTGTGCTGTCCTGGGTGGCACTTCTGGACTCCTTCAAAGATGGGGACAACTTAGGCTTGTCCTCTCTCCCAAGAGCACTCTGCCAATCCCATGTTCTGTTCACAAGGGAAATTCCACAGAAATATTGATTTTTCCCTCTGAAATTCCACAGAAATATTGATTTTTCCCTCTAACTTCACTACCAATTATTTGCCCTTTATAATGTCTACTTCATTTCTCTAATAGTTCATGTTATCACACCTGTGCAGGATAAAATATCCATCCTGAAAGTGATCTTTTCAGCAGACTGTTTGGGCAAAGGCCCTTTCCATGACTCTCTATTATGTTCTCTCTTTATTCTTCTCTCGTCATCGAGATACATCTGCTGTTGCTTTGAGCTCCAGGCCATAAAAGCCTACCTATGACTTAACAGTTTGAAGGTCTCCATAGTCAACTCTTTAATTATGTTTATATCCAGATTTTTCTGTCTACTTACATAAAATATTTCTCATAAGATTATCCCTTG
>NW_009715853.1:0-256 GCF_000703405.1 Apaloderma vittatum | reverse complement strand
TGCTGAGCCTGTGTGCAGCCAGTTCTCTGAGGACAAAAGGTGGGAGATGGTGCAATGGAGCTGTGACATCCAGCTGCAGAGACCAGGGGAGAAGTCTGATGTAAGGATGGTGATGGAAGTGCCAGGGGAACAATGTCAGATATGGTGGGCTTGGGGACATAAGGAACAAGGTTGTCCGTGCAGTGATGGACTTCAAAAGTACAGCTTCTCCTATTGCTCCAGACTTTCTGAGGTGACAGTCAGGAGCATTGTCACT
>NW_009715852.1:843-1761 GCF_000703405.1 Apaloderma vittatum | reverse complement strand
CTGCGAATTCGGCTCCGTTCCAGGCTGGGGGCTGTGATTTGCCATCACTCAGCTGACGCGAGGGGTGCTACCCTCGCCCCCTTCCCCACAGCCACTTTAATGACCTACTTTTAATCTGGGGACTGGGATAAATCAGAGGCAGAAAAGGCCTGGGAGAGGTTTTGTTTGGCCTTTCTGGGTGTGCGTTTTTGGTTTTTTTCCAGCTCGGGCAGTGCATCTGGGAGCCCCCTTGGCTCTCAGGGACTCTTTAAACCCTGCTCCTTGAAAGACTCCCCCAGAACAGCTTCTCTCCCTCTCTCTTTATTGCTGCGATTAAGCTCCTCTCTCCACCCCTGTATCAAATCCAGCTGCAGAGCTGAAGAGATTCTTGGCAGGAGACCGAAGACAGAAACAATACTTCAAGTGGAGAAGGGGGGCTGAGGGCCAGAGCTCTTCCTAAAGCCCTGGAGAGCTGTGGGGCTTCATTAAGGGGATTTTTGCAGCCTGTGGTCAGAAAATCCTTCGACTTTGTAGCTGTAAAAAGCAGATTTCTATGATCTGTTTTGCCCGAGCAAATGAACGTGAGGGTTCCGTGGCTGGCGCCTCGGCTGTATCGCTCTGCGTGTCACCGGAGCGACGCCGCGCACTCGCTCCCAATGTGTCCCCGTGCCCCTGGTGTGATAAAATGCTTCCAGTTGGGGCTTGGCAGAGCTGGGCAGGAGGTGGGAGGTGGGGGGGAACGTGCTGGGCACCCTCTGAGGATGCTGTCCCCGCTGTACCAGTCCCTGGAGGACTCCCCTGGGATTTGTTCCGCGCACACCTAAATGCCTCCGGGAGGCTTCAGGCACCCAAGCGCCCAGGAGACGTGTTGGTTTGGGGGAGCAGGGGCTGGTCTAGCTGCTGGCGTGAGGGCTTTCAGGCTCTGCTGAGGGCTCCTCC
>NW_009715852.1:0-812 GCF_000703405.1 Apaloderma vittatum | reverse complement strand
GGCTCGGGGGGCTGTGGGGTGCCGAGGGATGGGTGACACGCTCTACGCGCCACCAGGAGAAGCCTTGGGGAGATGGTGCCTACGGGAGCCTCCCAGACCTTGGGGCAGCTAACTAGAAGTCATTAGGAGGTGGGTGGGGAGGAGGGAAGGGGTAATTAAAAGCCACCAGTAGGCTTAGGAGGGAGCAAAGGGGGTTCTTGCTGGTGGTTGTTTGTCACGGCAAGACCTGGCTGGAGATGGGAGGAGCGGGACCCTCACGCTGAGCAGCTCCTTGGTGGGAGGGATGAAGGCAAGTGGACAACATGATGCAGGTGAGGTTTTTAGCTACAGGAGCTATAGGAGCCAGTGAGGTTTAGAGCTACAGCCAGGGAGATATGAGCCAGCCTGACAGGGTGCCCACATCCTCGTGCTGAGCCCCTCTCTGGTCGCAGAGAGGCTTCCTGCGGTGCTGGAGGAGGAAGAGGAGCTGGGGAGCGAAGATCTGGGGCATCTGCAGCCCGTTTCAGAGGTGAGGCCACCCCGGGGGCCAAGAGGCAAGAGCAGACCCAGCGCAGGAATGAATGTGAGAAAAGCAGACTTTGCCCTGGGTGGGGAATCACCGAGGGATTAAAGGTTTAATAAGATCAGAGGGACAAAGCAATAATTAGGCTAAATTATGCTGTAATTTAGGAAATTAAAAACAAAGCCTCTAATGTCAGAGGAACAGCTATGCCAGCAAATGGGGGGAAGAGATGAAGAGCAAAAAGAGGGGACGTGACGACTCAGGGTGAGGGAACTGGAGGAGCGGCCACCGCTCTGACCCGGGAGGGGCA
>NW_009715851.1:0-4365 GCF_000703405.1 Apaloderma vittatum | reverse complement strand
TTTGGTTACATATTGTAACCCAAGACAGTGTATCTGTTAGAGGCTGGTTGCTAGCAGCTTAACAGGACTTGTAAGAACTGCTGTCTAAATGAAACAGATGTAAACTTCCAGTTACAAGTTCACCGCTTCGTTGTGTGGATCCTTACTAATTACAGTCTGAGATTATAGGAGGGAGGGAATGCTTGCAATTATTTGATAACTGTTATCCACTAACTCTTGGGGATGCTTTTTTTCCCTGTATTCAAGTAAAATACAAACAGATACTGCTGACATATTTTGACCATAAACATACTTGTTCCCTACAAGTGGGGTATAGTTAGATGCTCACTTTTAATACTGTGTCTGTGACTACTTTTTTCATATGCTGTACATGCTCAAACATGCGCAACTCTGCATATATTGAAAACCCAGGAAGTGTTAGTTCTGGCCTGTATTACAATTTGTTTTGTTATTTGACTTTGCAAATACCATGTATTGTTGTGTTATTGTTGGAATGACACTTAACTTTTGATTCTGTATTTTTTCATTGTTGGAACCAGAGATAAAAAATAAATCAATTGGCAAATATAATTAATAATATCTCAAGCACAACAATCAGAAGTAAACATTGTGGGAAATGGAGAGCAGTTAAAAATTCCAGCTACGTGGATGCACGAACTGGGTTAATTGTTTGCAGGAGTTCTCAAAGCTATTGGAATAGTACACTTCTCTGAGTTCTTCATATTTTGTTTTGCCAAAATCATATGAAATATTTCTTTCACAATTCATGAAAGATGAAGAAAAAAGAACAGTATGGTCCTTCCTAGTCCTTCTACTATAATATTTATGTGTACTTATATATAATACTTATGCGTACTTACAGGATTTTTTTTTTTTTCGTTTTTGTCAGGCTTGATGATGCTATCAAAGTAAATTAGTTATCCATTGTAGAGTACTTCTTACCTTGTTTAGAAAGCTCTGATATTTTGAAAAGTTTCTTTACACAGGAATAACTGATTGTTTAGTGATTTCTTAGCAAGATGTAGCTTACTGTGAATTGTTTAAACTTCTTGGCTAAAATGAGGTCATAATACAATTTATGTGGCAGCTTTACTGTGTATTTAGGAGTAGTTTTCTTCCTTTATCTTACAACAAAACCCCTAGTATTATGTCAGGTGTAGCTGGAGCAATAGCATGGTTGAAGAATGCCTATAAATTATATCGGAGGAAGGGCTATTTGCAGTTCTTCAAGAGACAGTATGGTAATGTTGTTGGTAATGAGCAGCAATTAATTACAGCCTTTGTTAAATAGCTTGGAAAGAAATATCCTCTATCCTGAAAACTATCACTGGAAAAAGTAAATAAGCCAATATAATGGTTTTTTTGTTTAATATACTTAAAACACAGTATTCATCACGAGAATAATTTGTTTAGTACAAGAGATACAGGAGAAAAAATAATGCTTTACTCTATTTTTTCTCAGCTCTATATTTTAGCAAGATATGAACAGACTTTAAGTATGAACTCAAGTATTACTGTCAAACTTCTGAAAGCCAAATTATTTGGTAGAGGTAGAGCTTCAGTCTGAAGGATATTTTCACAGCCTTTGCCCTTGGAACAAAAATCATACCATTTCACGAAAGTAGTAGTGATGTGAGTGAGAAAGGGCTTTTGCTCAGGACTTGGTAACTGATGGTTTTAGAGTAGGTCAGCCTAAGGAGCTTTATAGATATTTCTTTAGTATGGTCTTTTTTCATGGAATTTTTGTATCCTGAAGTAACAGGCCTTTGCAGAAAGCCTTATCGTTTTCTTCTGACGGTAGTGGTTTCTTTTTTTGGTTAATGTTTGCATCTTCTGTAGCTGTGGTTTCAGTTAACGTGTCACAAGAGTGAGGGCTAAGGCAATTCTCATTCTCCTGGAATACTTTTTCATTCTGCTGGAATATCTTTTGAAAAGCAATCTTGCATATTTTCTTTCATAATATATACCAGACTTTCATATTAATGTTATAGAATCTTTAATATTTAAGGGTTTTTGAAAGCGTAATGGGAAGCTTTTAATCTCTAGTGTAATCAGCTTAGGAAGAGTCTTTCATGCTTCTCAACAAAAGCATGAAGAGGAAGGGGTGGTCCAGCTTTCATAATAATATGGACCCATTGCCACTTACAGACCATTTCAAGGAAGGAAGAATAAGTAAAACTTGAAGCCATTCAACCCTCCTTCAATGGAGCAGTGCAGATCCTTGCTTTGGCAAGTGTATCACTTGTTATCCCTGCTTTTATCTGCAGTAATGCAGGAAAATAAGTGCTTTGAGTGGTGGATAGATCCATGTGTGGATACATGTGCAAGGAGTCAGGCAGTTTTAGTAAACAAGAAATTTTACTGCTTATGCTTGTGCTCAGTAGCACATTCTCCTTTGTCAATGTCATTACATGGCTCTTCTAGGTAGTGTATGCCCTGATAAGGCAGATTATTTTCTTAGTACATACTCTGAATATTCATTTAATTGATACTTCACATTCTATCAGGGCTGAAGTAGAAAGTAGGAAACAGAATGTAAAGAGTACCTAACGTAATACAGAAAAGATAGCATGGATAAACAGTTCTGAGCCCAGACACAAAAAGGAAGCCCACCAAAGGTGTTAAGCAAGAACAGACTAGCTGAAAGGAATGTAGAGGTATTGCCTGAATACACTCCAATAGTGTTAGAAAATGCAAGACTTGTATGGATTTCCAACTAGTGAGGAATGTGAAGGTCTGAAGGAATGGCTTCTCTGAGTAAACTGGGAGCAAAAGTTTACAACTCAGTGAGACAGTATGGAAACAGATAAGGTATTCAGTACTTTTCCCTCTTGCTTTTTACTGGTCAGTTCTGCCCGTTGGCTTCCCAGGTTCCAGAGCCTACAAGAAGAGTCTGTGAGCTAGAAGTGTTACCAAAAGCAGAAAATGATGCCATTAAGGAATGCATAAGTCAATTGGACAAGTCAGTGGGACCAGATACCCTGTACTTAGATGTAGAAAGAGCTGACTGATGTCATGGTGAGAATGTTTGCATCACTTTTGAAAGCTTGCAGTAATCAGAAAAGGTTAGTGAGTTTTGGAAAAAAAAGTGGTCATGATTAACTTCAAGAAGGATGATCTGGACAAATACGGACTGGTCAGTCTCAGCTTACTCTCTGAGGAGGTAACGGAGCAAGTCTTTCTGGAAGCTAATTCCAGGAACAGGAAGCACAGGACGATGACTGAATTGTGCCTCACTGATCTGATTATGTTCTTTGATGAGATGACTGCCTGTATGGACGAGAAGGAAGCAGCAAGTGTTGTATACCTTGCCTTTCTCAAAGCATGTGACACTGTTCTTATGGCCATACTAGGGACAGGAACAAGGAAGGAAAGATTGCAGTAGGAATTTAGGGAATTCTTCCTTGGGGTGAAGTCAAGAGCATAAGGGCCAGTACTATTAGACAGACCAGTATGGGTGGGGTTACTGTATCTGCTACACACTGTCTGATCTGAAACAGATTTAATAAAATCACAGAATCATTCAGGTTGGAAAAGACCATTAAGATCCTCAAATCTAGCCGTTAATTTAGCACAACCAAGTCCACCGCTTAACTGTGTTCCTAAGTTCCATATCTACACATCTTTTTAATACCTTCAGGGATGATGACTTAACCATTTTCCTGGGCAGCCTGTTCCAACACCTCACAATTCTTTCTGTGAAGAAACTTTTCCTAATGTCCAATATAAAACTCCTCAACACAACTTGAGTCCATTTCCTCTTGTCGTGTTGTTTGTTACTTGGGAGAAGAGACTTGCTCCCACTTCGCTACAACCTCCTTTCAAGTACTTGTAGCAATCCATAAAGTCTCTCCTCAGCCTCCTTTTCTCCATGCTAAACAACTCCAGTTCTTTCAGCTGCTCCTCAAAAGACTTGTTCTCAAGAACCTTTGCCAGCTTTGTTGCCCTTCTTTGGACACTCTTCAGCACCTCAGTGTCATTCTTGGAGTGTGGGACCCAAAACTGAATACAAGATTCAAGGTGCAGCCTCACCAGTGCCAAGTACTGGAGGATGATCACTGCCCTAATCCTGCTGGACACACTGTTTCTGATGCAAAGATGAAGATCCCCTTCCACATGCCTTGATGCACCCCATCCCTTCCGTAAAGCACTACTCCTGCCACACCAAGGCTGCCCACGGCAGCCTGCCCTCTCAGGGTGCCATGTGCAAGACAGAGCATCTGTCCGTGTTAGAGGCCGGCCCAGCCTTAACCCACAACAATAAGCAAGGCCTAGCCTTGACTAGTGTCTGATTTCCCCAGCACTCCCCACCAGCACCCACAGCTTTGGTGCTCTGCCATCAGTGCCCTGCCTGCCTCCTCCTGT
>NW_009715850.1:704-1159 GCF_000703405.1 Apaloderma vittatum | reverse complement strand
GCTTTGGATTTTTTAACCATGGGGAGATTTATATGGCACCTGGCCTGCAAAAATCGGATGGGGTTCAAATGAGGCCATGGGGAAAAATGATCTTCTGTCATGAGTTTGCAGTGCTCATAGAACATGCTTTAAACTAGATATGAAGGGAGCTGAAAACAGCTCTGGGATACACGTAGCAACATCAGCAGCAGAGTCACTGGCAAAGATGCGGGGCAATAGTACTTTGTTGGGGGGTCCTGGTACCTTATCAGAGGCCCAGCTCATATGCCTTTATATGAATGCCCACAGCTTGGGTAATAAACATGAAGAGCTAGAGGTGCTTGTGAGTCTGCAGCACTACGACCTGATCGGCATCACAGAGACACGGTGAAATGACTCCTGGGATTGGTGTGTTGGACTAGAGGGGTATAAACTGTTCAGGAAGGACAGGCAGGGGAAACGAGGAGGGGGCATTG
>NW_009715850.1:0-215 GCF_000703405.1 Apaloderma vittatum | reverse complement strand
TGACTTTCTTCGCTTCCGGAACCTCCTCGGTAGAGTGCGGTGGGATAAAGCCCTGGAGGGACTGGGAGCCCAAGAAAGCTGGTTGACCTTCAAGGGTCATCTCCTCCAAACTCAAAGGCGTTGCAACGGACTGATGATGTCACGGGTACCTCAGCGCGTCTTCTTAAGGACCCCAGCAGCTGGGTGGCTCATTCGCTGAGCGTCCAGGCCCTCGA
>NW_009715849.1:234-4112 GCF_000703405.1 Apaloderma vittatum | reverse complement strand
CAGGCCCTCTACGCCCTGGTGAACCTGGTGATCTTCTACCCTGCTGCCTCGGCCTGGACATGGGTGAGCACCGGCCTCCCACTCCCAGTTTTCCCAGTTGCCAGCCGGCCCCTACCTCTCTGCCGACCCTGGGGGTGGTCGCAGCTCTTTGCGGCTGACCTCCATCTCGTTGCAGGTGGCGTTCATCTTCAGCTTGGTGGTCTACGGCACCAGCTACAGGTCCATGAGCTCCATGGCCAAACCATCTTTTGCAGACGATGGCAGCCTCGCTGACGGGGGGATTGACCTGAATATGGAGCAGGGGATGGCAGAGTGAGTGTCCACACCCGCACGAGTCCAGGTGAGCAGGACCTGCTGCCTGAGCGTGCGCGCAGAGCCAGGAGAAGGCCGGGCCTCGGCTCCCACCTCAGCTGGCACAGGCGTGAGGGGAGCTGGAAACTTGTAGCTATTTTTTTCTGAGGTTGTTCCTAAACTGGCCTTGTTGCCTCAGCCTTTTCTACCCGCTGTGCTTGTAGGTTTGGGTCCAGAGGAGTTTGTGAGGGTGATCAGGGGCCGGAGCACCTGCCCTGTGAGGACAGCCTGAGGGAGTTGGGGTTTTTCAGCCTGGAGAAGAGACCTTATAGCAGCCTCCCAGTGCCTGAAGGGGCTACAGGAAAACTGGGGAGGGACTCTTGATGAGGAAGCGTAGTGGTAGGATGAGGGGTAATGGTTTCAAGCTGAACGAGGGGAGATTGAGATTAGATATTACAAAGAAATTCTTCACTGTGAGGGCAGTGAGACCCTGGCACAGGGTGTCCAGAGAAGCTGGGGACACCCCATCCCTGGGAGTGCTCCAGGCCAGCTGGGACGGGGCTTGGAGCAACCTGCTCTGGCAGGAGACGTTCCTGCCCAGGGCTGGGGGTTGGAACGAGACGATCTTGAAGGTCCCTTCCAGCCCAAACCATCTCCTGATTCCTCGTGTCTGTCTGCAGACAGCACTAAGCATTTGCTTGTCCGCAATTCTTGGCGGTCTCAGTCGACACAACAGCAATTCCTGTGAAGTGCCATTAAACAAAATAAAGAGACAACGGTGCTGCAAACAGCCGAAATATCTTCTAGATTTACACGTTTCCCAATAGCAAGCCTTAAACTAGTACAGAAAACTGCCTGTCCTGGACATGTCAGCTTTGCTCTCTGTCTTCCCCTGCCTTCGTCTGCTGGCCCAGCTTCTGTTGGGGCTCTTCAGCATGCGCTCAGTGGTCAGTGGTCCCTGCCCTCCCATGCCCTCGACCTACAATTTAGGGTTTATCAGCATCTTGCTGCCAGGCTTTTGAAAAAACACAGGGGGACCTTGTTCCCAGCAGGGCCCTTTGTGTCCTGTCAAGTGTTCTCCTGCTGGGAGGGCCGTGTGTCGATTTAGACATTTCTACGGTTCTTAACAGCAGTTTTATTTCTGCATCTCGGTGTTTTTCTCTTGTTTTACGCTGTTTTGGCTCTCGTGAGTCAAAGCATGAAATGTTTTGGATACTTTTTTTATGTGAGACACAATGTGGGGATGGTCTAGTAGGGCTCCTGAGCAACAAAGGCGGGCAGTATTATTATTTATTAATTTTAAAAATTAATTGACGCTTGTCCGAGGCACAGGCTGTGCAAAACAGGGAGGAGACAGAGCTGGGAAAACAAAACCTGCTCAATGCTCCTCCCGTTTGTCAGGTGAAGCCTCTATGAATTTATCGCTCTGGGCCTCGGGGAACCCCATTTTGGGGTCCAACGGTGTTTCCCTCGCTCTGCCTGTAACTCAGACAGATCCTGCACAGCATCTCGAGCTGATGGTGATGTCCCAGCCTAAACCAGTTGTTTCTGCTTTTGCTCTGTGCCGCAAAGTGATTTTTTTTTCCGTTGTTCGCTCGACTCCGTTCTTGGATGTGATTTGAGTTGTGACGGGTGTAGAGGCAGTGGGTGCTGGCCGCTGCGGGGGGCGGTTTTGCTGCCCATTTCCACCCCTCCTGCATTCCTCAGCTTCTCAACATCCCTTTCTGGAGGGAACCTGGCTCTCAAACTCGTCAGATTTTATTCTTTGCGCACTCCAGTTCTTCTAGGAAGTGGCGCAAAGCGTAGCTGCAGGGATGCGGAGCAGGGGCACGGAGGGGCTGCGCTGGCGGAGGAGCCAGCGTGGTTGGGGCTGGCACAGAACGTTCACGTTTTGCTTTTTTTCCTTCAGGCACCTCAAGGACGTGATCCTACTGACGGCGATAGTCCAAGTGCTGAGCTGCTTCTCGCTCTACGTCTGGTACTTCTGGCTCTTGGTAAGCCCCCCACGGTTTTCCTCGTTGACCTTGTCTTTCCCCGTCTTCAGGGCAAACGTTCTTTCCCCGTTTCATTTCATAGCGCCCTGTTTCAGGCCAAAACTTTGCTGACCTTGAGTCAGTTAAAAAAAAAATAAATCGTAAAGCTGCTTTGAGTCTATCCCACAAAGGTACATAAAGCAATCTTGGGAGCATAGAAAGTTATTTGGGTCCTTACAGGTTCCTTTCTCGGTGGCCTGGCAGAGGGCAGTCGAGGCTCTGGACTGTTCCCTGGAGACCATCTGGATCACATTTATTTTTAAAAAATTCAGAAACGGGGAGAGGAGGGGGATGTTTTCTGCAGGAGGCAAGAGCCGGAATGTCTGGGAAGTTGGATCTTTCTGGGTAACTCGGACCCGATGCTGGGATTTCCGTGTCTGAAGCCGAAGCGCTGTACACGTACACAAGTTCCTAAACCGTCTGAAACGGGGCCCTTTTATTTTGGACGCCTGTTTTTGATTTCCCTGCATCCTGCGATGCCCCTGATCCACCCTGTAGAGACATTCCAGCTTCTTCAGTAGCCAGACCCATCCCCAAAGTGACCGAGTTCATGCCACATGTGGGTTTTTGTTTTTTATTTTCTTTTGCAGGCTCCGGGCCGCGCTCTTTACCTCCTGTGGGTGAACATCCTGGGGCCCTGGTTGGCAGCCGACTCTTCGCCCGCCGCTCAGGAACCGAACGAGAAGAAACAACGCCGACAAGAACGCCGCCAGATGAAACGCTTCTAGCCCTGGCCGAGGAGACGAGGCGAAACGCCCTCTCTCTCATCTCCATGCTGTTATTTCATCAGGGACGCGACCGAAACCATCGCCGCCCTCTGTCATCGCCGCCGTTGCGCCTGAAAGGCCGCGAGAGACTTCCCTCGGATGGTTCTCGGCGCCGGTCGAGGCCTCGCTCCTTGGGGTGACAAGAGGGGGGGGTGTTGGTGATGCCGGCACGCGTGGCAATACCTTTCTGACAGCAGCGCTGTATCGCGTTCGAGGTTGGGGGGAAAATAGCACATTAAAGAGCAGAGTCGAGTCGACCGTGCCGGCAGCGCCTTTGATGCTAAACACACCGGTGTCTTCGTGGGAGAGTTTCCCTGCAAGATTACCCCCGAGATGAGGGGTCTTATCCCTTCCCGCGCTCGCTTGGTGCTGTCCCTGCGGGATGGGGAGCTGGGGAGGGAGAGGCTGAGAAGCTTTTAGGATTGAGCCCGGGCTCCCTGGAGCCCTTGGCCTGCGCTACCTTTGCGTGATGAAAAGCTACAGCTAGAAGCCAAAACTAAATCCCTTCAGGGTTTTGTTTTGTTTTTTTTTCCCTTCTTTCTTTTAAATCAGCTGAACTGCTGCAGAGACAGCAAGTTAAGAGACAAGGAACAGCTCAAGTCACCTTCTGCTTTTGCTTACTTCGATTTATTAACGTGGGGTTTTACACGCTGTGTTGACCCCTTCCTCTTCCTCACCCACCACCTTGGAGCCTGAGCCTGGTCAACGTTCACCCCGGTGCCAGCCTTGGCTTTTTTTTTCTTTTTTCTCCGTAACCTTTCGCCCACACAGTGTTTCCATTACGTCA
>NW_009715849.1:0-217 GCF_000703405.1 Apaloderma vittatum | reverse complement strand
TTTTTCTTTCCCTTCCCCCTCCCTCTATCATCAAGCCCAATCCCCACCCCGAGCCCTCAGAGCAGGGCGGAGCAGCTGTGTTGGGGGGCATCGGGGTTAATTATGGGCAAATGTTAAATATTGGAGGGGGCAGAAAATGGTAGCGGAGGGGGGGAATTAAAGTCCTTCCTGCTGCTGGCAAGAGGGAAGGGGTCGGGAGGGGAAATGCATGCAGGGG
>NW_009715848.1:0-260 GCF_000703405.1 Apaloderma vittatum | reverse complement strand
TGGGACAGGCTGCCCAGAGAGGTTCTGGAAGGCCCATCCCCAGAGACATTCAAGGTTAGGCTGGATGGGGCTCTGAGCAACTTGATCTAGTTAAAGACATCCCTGCTCACTGCAAGGAGTTGGACTAGATGACCTTTAAAGGTCCCTTCCAGTCAAAAACATTCTCTGATTCTATGATTGTTGGCTCACGTCCATCTTCTTGTCCACCGACACCCCCAAGTCCCTCTCAGCAGGGCTGCTCTCTATCACATCATCCCCCA
>NW_009715847.1:1883-2957 GCF_000703405.1 Apaloderma vittatum | reverse complement strand
GCCGTCTCCTTTCCAGGCTGAACAGCCCCAAGTCTCTCAGTCTCTCTTCCCAGCAGAGAAGGTCTGGGGCACATCCCTGGATACCCACCTCCTGCAGAAGCCAGCTGGGCGCGATGGCCAGGAGCTTCCTTTCGCTTGGATAACTCACACCAGGGGATGCCTTTGGCCTCGGGAGTTCCTCATTCCCTGCAGATATGAGTCACCGTTTGCAAACAGAGCTGCAGGAAGGGCAGCCCCGCTCTGCAAACACTGACAAGCCTCCAAACAGCCTGGGGACCGCGCCGGCATTTTTTTCGCATGCAAAATGGGCTCGTGGCACTGGCCAGACAGACCCTTCTGCTCAACAGAGATGTTAAGGTCAGATGGGACCAGGATCTATGTCTGAAGGCATCCTGGCACGGGCAGGAGGAACAAGCTCAAAGCAAAGCTGGTGGCAGCATCTCCCAGCAGACCAGCAAATGCAGGAGGCTGGAGAGATGCAGGACCAGCAAGGACAGAGGTGGGAGAACAGCAAAAGGAGATGGCAGACCCAAAAAGCAGTGGGAAGAGGAAGGTTATAACGCACCACCGGGCAGCCAGCCTTGGCCAAGGGAAGCAGAGAGGAGCAGAAGCTGCTCACCACTCTGGGTCCAGCTCATCCCGTGGTTTGGGGAGAATAGAGAAGCTCAGTTTCGGGTAACCTTCCCCCCCCCAACACATCCCTGGGTGCTGTTCATGCCCTGAGCTTGAACACACGTTACGTTAGCCTTGCTCCCCAACTCACAGCAGGGTTTAAAGCCCTTGTAGATCACCAGACTTTGCAGGACAAGCAGGGAAAGGTGAGCTCACAACCCCTGGAGACAGCCCGGCACCCTGACCATGACCCTGGTTAATAATCGCAACGAACAGCAAAAAGCACCAGCAAAGTGCTCCTGAGCTCATTTAGGAGCCCCAAAAAAACTTCCCTGATGGCAGGAACTTTTTTTCAGGGTTTATACAGGGCAGCCCAAACCAGGATGGAGCAGCCCAGGGCCATTGGGGTAAGGTAGCCCCAGGGATGGAGTCGGTGAAGCTGCGGGAGGGGTGGTTTGGAGC
>NW_009715847.1:0-1828 GCF_000703405.1 Apaloderma vittatum | reverse complement strand
CCAGTCTCCTGCAGAGTAGCTGCAGCCCCGTATCTCTTCTTCTCCTCGGTTTCCGCATCTTTTGAAGTTCGAGGTCCTTCAGGTCCTCCTCTTTGAGGGGCTCCTGGGCACACCAGAGAAGTGTCCCTTGACCTGCTCCGGGTCAAACCGAGCAGGATCCAAACATCATCTGTCATTTCAGCCCCACGTCAGGACTCAAACCTCTGTCAAGGCAACATCTCCCAGCTTTGGCTAATAAACAGGGCTCATGCAGAGCAGAAGAAATACAGCCCGGGAAGGGCAGAGCTGTGCATCGACACACTCGCGCTGGTTTTCTTGCCAGCTGGGCAAACCCAATCTGCTCTAAAAACAGACCTGTACCTCTGTGACGTGGCTAGAGGGAAGGATGGAAAAGTCACAGGGCTTGCAGTAGCCTGGAAAACCTTTTTTCTTGGGTGTTACGGGTCGCAGAGGTACTTCCTTATTAAGAGCTTTGGGCAACCGGCAAATTCATTCAGAAAAATCATCGTTTAGCACAGATAAAACGCGGCACATCCCCATGCAAATGCTCTGCCTTCAATAGCTCCTGCAGCCGCTGCGATAATTAAAGCAATCGAACTTCAAAAGATGCGGAAACATAAGGGGCTGCAGCTACTCTGCAGGAGACTGAAGCGAGGCAGCTGGATCCTCCAAGATTGTCCCTCCCAGACCAGCCGTGATGTTTGTCCTCCAGCTGCTCCAAAGCATCCCTCCCGCAGCTTCACCGACTCCATCCCTGGGGCTACGGGTTTCTTCTCTGTCCCTCAGAGCAGGCAGAAGCTGCCAGCTCCATCCCCTTGGCGACCTGGAGGCACAACCAAGTCCTTCAGGTCCTCCTCTTTGAGGGGCTCCTGGCCACACCAGAGAAGTGTCCCTTGACTCACTCTGGGTCAAACCGAGCAGGATCCAAACATCATCTGTCATTTCAGCCCCATGTCAGGACTCAAACCTCTGTCAAGGCAACATCTCCCAGCTTTGGCTAATAAAGCACTTTTAGTATTTTCTCTTCGCCTGACCTAGACCTGAATACAAGCACCGAGGCACTCCGCTCCTCTTTCTCCTCCAGCTTTGACCCTCCACTTCCAGTTTTCTCCTCTCACAGGCTATTAATCCCCTTGCAAGCCCCTTCCTGGGCCCCACGTCCTGTAAATCCTGTAGCCACAGCAGCAAACATCCAGACCACAGCTGTCAGACTACAAAATTTTTTTGTCTGTGAAACCTCTGTCCGCAAAACCTCCAGGCTGGGCTAGCCAGAGCTGCTATTTCTTTGATTTTTACCTCCTTTTCCCTCCCTGTCTTTAATGAGCTTTTCTTTCTGTGACTCTTCTAAAGCATCACGAGCATAAAGGTCTCACATAAAGGCCTGTAGCAACCCGAGTTGACAGAGTTTTTGAAGCCTCTTGCAGGTAGACTGGACCTCCTCAGATTTATGAGGTTCATCAGAAATCTTTTTATACCGGATCCAGCTGGTTCTTGCAAGCTCAAAGGACTGAGTGTAAGTTCCTTCTCTCCCTGTTTGAGCTCTCCCAAGTCACTTCTGCTTTGAACGCTGCAACTGCTCTAACCTGCCAGCCAACTTCTCCCCCCTTCTTCCTTCATCTCAGCATCTCTGCTCTTCTCTATTAGAGAGGCAGGAGTCTGAGGGAGGGAATAACCCATTTCACAAGGGACAGTGACTGAAGAAACTGTAAAAGGTCTCCATGCACCAACACAACATAACTTTTGGTAGGGGGTCATGCTCTGGGGAAGCACCCACCTTTGTCTGCTTTTGTTTCCCAGCATTCCTATCATAGAATCATAGAATCACAGA
>NW_009715846.1:27394-31111 GCF_000703405.1 Apaloderma vittatum | reverse complement strand
TTCTTCTTGCAAGTCGGCTCGGGGAGGGGGCTCGCTGTCAGCCTCAGGGCGAGGTCCACAGAAACATCTTCATCCAGCTCCCGCGGAGGGCGGGTGGAGGGCAGGATGGAGTCTGAGCCGCCACCTCTGTGCACGGGGACGGGAAGCACCTCCAGGCTTTGGTCAGGCTGGATTGGGCCACCCAAGCGCAAGGGACGAGGTCTGGGGGTGTCGGACACTGGGGCTCCACGCAGCTGCCAGAGCTGGGCAGGATGCTCTAGAGCCCCTCGGTGCCCCACGCAAACCCCGTGGGACAGGGAGGGGGCTGGGGGCACTACGGTTTTGTGTCATGAGCGGAAGGATGCACTGCCTTGTCCAAGCTGTTCTTTAAAGGAGCTTGTTCTGGGTGGTCTTGGGATGTGGCTCAGGGGACTCTTGGCACCGGTAAAGCAGAGACACTTGCTGCTGAGCCAGCAAACGTCCCTCCATGAGATGCCAGCGATGCTGGACAGTCATCTCAGGCCTTGATCCAAATGCTGCTGAGGGTGCAACCTTGCACACCAATGCCCTCATCCTTTTCTGCAACAAGTGACAGGCAACGGGATAACAAGTGAGACACTAGGGAACCCCAGACCAAGCTCCGGGCCCCTGTAAAGCGACAGGATAACTCACCCCTGACGGAGGATGCACCGTCCAGCCCAGCTCTGCCGTTGCCGTTGTGGAGTCCATCAGCGTCTCTGCAGGAGGAAGGTGAAACAAGGAGTCAGTGGTTTTCTGGTGAAAGGACTGAGGGTGGCGAAGGGAAAAGAGGTGAAGAGGAGCCAGCCCAGGACTGCAGCCAGCGAGCCCAGCCTGCACAGAGCCCTCCGGCCACCTCTGCGCCAGGGAGGAGCCAGGGAGCGGTCCCTCCAGCCATCTGCTTCCCCATCCATTGCCCATCACTCCGTGGCCCCCTTGTCTCCTGCAATACACAGGGGCAGGTGTTCTTCCACCCCAGCTGGACTTTCCTCCTCAAAATCCAGAAACAGGGTACCACAGCCCTGGAGCAGCTCTGCTGCTGCAGACGAGGAGCCCAGCCCAAGCACGTTTCCTTCATCAGCTTCCTCTTCCGTTTGCAAAAGGATATTTTGTTCTTGGTGTTTTGAACAGTAGGCAGAATCCTTGGCAATGCCGTAGCACACGGGACGGAACAGCATTTTGGGACTTAAAAGTACTAAAAATTTCAACCCACGTAAAAGCTGTTTTTCCAGGTGATTGGGGTTGAAACAGGTCAGACGAGGCTACCTCTGACCAGCACAAAGGAAAAGTCTCCCTAAGCCCCGTGGCAGCAAAGCCTCCCCATCCTTTCTACAGCTCATCACGCTTCCAGCATTTACACTTTTTCATCCCAAACAGCTACAGGTGAATCCGCCCCTGATTTCAGCCCGTGCACTGAAAACCCCAATAGGGTTGAGATCTCCAACCACCCTCCACCAAACGGCGCCAGTTCCCACAGGCACAACAGGATGGAGTCACCGCCTGTAACCTGCTCTGTTGCTGCTCCTCACCACCAAAAACCCGAGCATCCTGCCGCGAATCCCCCAAAAGCATCTCCACCTTCTCCGCTTTCACTACATTGAGCAGAAACGGAGAGGAAAAGCTCAGCCCTGAGCAGACCCATCGTTTAAGAGACAAGCCTGGATGCAGAACCAGCTGCTGTTGAGCCTGCCCAGCGGCGCACGTGAGCTCCCCGTTCCCCACCAGCACGGCAAAAAGTGCCTCAGCCCAGATACGCTCCTTGCACCTACTTCTGGCAGCAAATCATTTTTAGACTGCGGGTTGTTCGTTACTCCCGGTTAGAGCCAGCGGTTTCCAGTTCACAGGAAACCAGGATTTCGAAATTTGGTTTTATTCCAAGAGCAAAACGCAAAAATAGTTCTTTTTAAATTTTCCCACTAGGAAGAGTTCTGGAAAACAGCGAGTCCAGAAATATTGTCATTCAGATTTACGAAATCTCTTTTTAAACGGAATGTTTGCTTACATAGCTCAATAATAGTGTTTATTTTATCAGAGGGTCTGACTTTTTCATTAAAACACCAGTGGCACTTTGATCTAAAAGGAAAACAACATTCTTCACCCAGTGTTAGCTAGAAGCTGCGTTACTTTAAAACAAACCTTAAATTCTTACTTTATCTTAACTATCAATGACAGTGGTGCAGGGTACGTATATTAATAGCAGTGACCATAACATAAAAGAAGATATACTCTAGAATGGTATAAATAATTCCCCAAATGAAAATAACATTTTGAAGCATTCTGCACTTTTAAAAGCCCTTTATTTAATGAAAACGCAGCGCGATGGAAATGTGCTTGTGCACGACTGCGGAGCAAGCTGCCCGCAGCCCTCGCCGCTGCCCCTTACCCTCACCTGAAGAACTGCGCATTTCGGAGCTCTGCGCCCATCCCAGCTGGCCCAAGGACATCTTATTTTTGACACAAGACAAGGAGGAGCAGAAATTTGCAGGTTTTAAGCAGGTTTTTCCCATGGTCACTTATCTTCTCATTAAAAAAAAATAAATAAAAAAATCTTCCATTAATTCCAGCCTGAATTTACACTGTTCTGCTGCCAGCTATTAGATTTCTTTTCACTTGTACAAAGACTCTGCTATCCAAAACCTCCTTTCCTCTCTTCTGGTGCTTAAGGGTGGTGAATGAGTCATCTCCAAGATAACTAAATTAGCTGAGCTTCCTTATTCTTCCACCCTAAACCACGTTCCTTTCTTTGAGGCTCCTGTTTATCAACTTTCTTTGTGCAGGGTGGACCCCAAGACTGTGGTTCCCACTGCACCTCCCAACGCCTGGCAGGAGAAAGGCTGAGATTCCCCTGGGGTCTACTCTCCTTCAGAGCGGGATGGGTTGTTATTGCCGCACGGGGACTGAGGGAGCTCATCACACAGGAGTTTGCAAGATGACTGATTGTGGTCTGCAAGGATCTACAGCAAACAGAGCTCCTCAGCCCGTAAGGAAAACTGCAGCTATAGCTTTGCCTGGGAGCTGAACCCAGTAACACACGGAAAATAAGATTCAATTTTACCAGGGAAGGTAATCGCTGCTGAAGAGGAATTGCCAGGAGATGCTGACCTTGCACCGATTGCAGCCTTCCTCATCCTGGGAGATGGATAAGCACGGGTTGCAGGAACACACGCTGGGCAGGAGGTCACCTTGGTTCCTTCTGGCCATCGAGGAATGATAAGGGAGGTGACATGGCCATCTCTGAGCCAACGCGTGATGCAGGCACCAGGACATCAGTTGCACAGAGTTCTGCAAGTCCCACACGAGGTGTCACACACCCCACGGAACGGGAACCCGCCCTCCTCCAGAGGCAGCTCCTCCACCTGCAGCAGTCCCAACGGGGCTGCCCTCAGCCCCTTCCAACTTTGGCACCCACGGCGACCCACGGCCACCTGCCGTGGCCACATTTCACCCAGCACGTCTCCTCATCCTACCTGTGGGCTGCCCCACGTTCATACCCTGCTTCAGGTACCCAACAGGGCCAACTCTCACGCTGGGGACAACCAAGACAGACCAACTTCTGGATGGACAACCCCAAGTCCAACTGTCAGTGCCCTGCCAACAGGGAGAGGAGAAGGTGCCTGCTTCAACCAGCAAACCCGGCAGCTTCACTCGCTGTCACAGCCAACGCTTTCACAACCACGTCAAATAACCAGGTGCAGGGCTGGTGCCTCAGCAGCCCCATAA
>NW_009715846.1:25702-27316 GCF_000703405.1 Apaloderma vittatum | reverse complement strand
CGTGCCTCGGGCCCCCAGCCCTTCTCGGGCGGCTGCCGATAGCTGCAGCTCAGTGAAATGCTCTCTCCGGAGCAGCATTTTTCTCAATATTGTTGTTTGTGTTCTTCCCTCCCGCGTGTTTATCTGCAGATTCACATGCTACCCACGGCATTACAAATAAATCTGCAGCTGCTCAAAACCAGCAGACGCAACTCTGGCCTGCTTCCCACCAGAAACCGCACCGCTCCCCACGGGACAGTTAGGAGATAAGTGCCTGTCCTTTTCACTTTGAAGATGCTTTCAATAAGCAACTTTCTGCCAGCCCCGGGGCCGGTCGTCGGCGCTGCTGCTCGCTGCGAGGGCACACCAGGGCTCCGGCTCGAGCGCTTCACATCTAAAGATGCGTCATCACCACCTCCAGATGCTCGACAGCTACGCTAAGACGCCATCAAGCTGATGATCTGCTACGCCAAGAACCCCGGGCGGGGGGCTCCTATGCCTCTGCGTAGGTCTTCTTGCTGCTCAGCCGTGAACGGGATGAGCGTGGGGATCTCAGCTTTTCCCATCTGGGGAGGTCAGGGCTGAGACTGGTGGGCAGACCTGGGAGGGGAGGACAAGACCGGGATCACTCCAAGTGCTGGGGGACACCAGCACGGGGATGGCCACAGCTGGGGATGGGAGAGTGAGAGGACCCAGGGCCAGTGCGGGGAGGCTGGAGGGATTAACAGAGGAGCTGTGCACATTGCAGACACACTTCCCTGCGTCCGGAAAAATAACTTCCATGGAGTTCTGCCAATTTAGAACAATTTACAGCATCTGGCCCCATGTTTCTCAGAAGTCCTGGCAAATCCTTGACATTCACAGGCTCCAAACTCATCCAGATAAAGAAACAGCTGGACAAATAAATAGCCCCACGGATAGCTGGAGCCTCCACCCTCATTTTTCCACCCACAACTTTTTCCCTTCCCCTTTCACTTCTCACACCAGCTCCTCCCTCAGGGTAGGAAACTTGCCAGTATTTTAATGCTGGTACAATATTATTAACACAGGGAGCAACCTTCTAGGCTGACCCAGGATCGTATCAGCTGTGGCCGGTGCTGGGCCACGAGCTGGGAGCAGTCACCCCGAGGCAGACATGGGACCATGTCTCCTCACCATCTCCCAGACCTGGAAGCCCACCTAACGCCCCTCACCAGCCCAGTCCAGCCTGGGGGTAAGCTGCAGAGCGGGCTCAGCCCCGGAGCCCAGGCAAGGGGAGCAAGGATCTGCACCAGAGATGCTGCAGCTTGGGACAAACTCCTCCGCACAGGCACACGTGCTCCCAAAACCGCGTTTCCAGCCCCGGCGTCAGGCACAGCCGCCGCATCCCTGCGCTGGGAGGGGCGGCTAATGAGAAACCCGTCTGTCCCCCGCCCCGAGGAGCCCTTGCCGCAGATCTATTTACCCTTCCAGAAGTTGAAAGGCCCCTCTCTGCCTCCTGCACTTTACTGGAGCCTTATTATAATATTTTTGCCAGCGAGAGCCGAGAGGGGCTGAGCAAACCCAGTGGCCCTTCTCTGCAGCCCCGAGCTTTGCTTTGCCTGGCCGATGGCCAGCGGAACAAACTGAAACCCAATCCCCCCCCGGCCGACCCCG
>NW_009715846.1:23795-25661 GCF_000703405.1 Apaloderma vittatum | reverse complement strand
TGTATACTGCACTCGGGGATCCACTTAAACTCCAAGAGGGAGAGTGATTGATAGGGAGCAAGAAGAGGCAGTTGACTGAGGTGGGACGGGGACCGCCGGCGTTCCGCCTCGTGCCCCAGAGTCCCGAAGACAGCCGGACCGGGTCATGCGGGTGGTCCCAGTGCTGTGGACCTACAGAAACGTACTTGGTCACTCAACACCCTTCCCTGAAAAGTTAGGTCCAGTCAGACTCAGAGACCTAATAATAAGGGTGATGTCCAGCATCTCCATCACTCAGATCAGCCCTGACCTGCCAGCCAGACCCCTCAGTGTGATAGTCCTGGGGGCTAGCAAGGAAAAGAGTGGGGTGACCTAACCCTAGAGATACCACACAGCATGGGCAAGAGAAAGACATCATCACTTTTGGGGAACCTTCCCAGCCCCTCAGTGCACCTCAACCCCACCTGCAGGACAGGAGCCAGCCCCAGTACCAGCGGGGGCGCAGAGGACTGGAAGCTGAGGTGCTGGAAGCTGACAGGGCTCAGCAGTGCCTCTTGGGATGCCTTCACCCATCTCCTGGGCGATGCTCCGCTGCTTGTGACGCTCGTGGACAGGACTGAATGTCACCAAGACGCCCTGCCCTTCACAGAGCAGTTCAGCAGCCCCACTGGAAACTCCCCCTGTATTTTTCCATACCTTGCCGGGGAGGGGTCTGCTATGAGCTGGGCGATGTTTTCCCCATTCCTACCCAAATCCCTCCCCAGCATCAGTTCCCAGCCCTTTTCTCTCCTCTGAGGCAGTCTCAAGTGTTGCCCTGCACAGTGCAGGCTGGAAAAGCTCAAATCCAAGGGGAAAGCCCAACTCAACAGCCCCAGGGGTCCTGCAAGTCATCCAAGCACACGTTCTGCTTTCTAAGCATGCAACAGACCATCAGCCCCGTCCACACACCATCACTGCCAGGGAGACAAGCACGAAAGATTGCCACTCTCATCTGCTGGGCTGGGAGGGCAACAGCCCAGCTCTGTCACTCGGCTGAGAGGGGCTGGGAATGCAGATTTTGTGATCTTGCAGCCTGGAGCCTCTGCTGAAGCAGCAGGTCAGGCTGGATGCAAGGGAGGACCACGCTGCCACATCACCCCCAGCCATCGCTGCAGATGCACCCTCTCTGGCCCCAGTTTCCCGACACCGTCTGCCCCAGAGGTCAGCAGAAACACGATAACCCCACCGGAGCCCCCAGAAAGCTGTTCCAGCGGCACCAGGGACACACGGCCCTTGCTGGCAGCATCTGTCCCAAAAGGAGCCGGGACTTGTAGGTGGTCCGAGTTCAGCCGAGGGCAGGCTGCCGGGAAGAGACAATGCAGATGCTAAATGCCAGTGAGCAGGGGCCCTCCTGCTGCTGCCGGGAATGTGGTAGCCACACAGAGAAGACACAGATGCAGACGTTTAACAGCCATTGCTACTGTCAGCGCTAATGACTCGGTCCCTGCAGCGGCACCGACCGCATCGTCTGCGAGACACCTTGCGCGAGGGAATCCCAGGGTTAAGCAAGTGCTGTCCTCGCCCGCACCCAGCCTCATCCACCCCATAAGGACAGGCCTAGCAAAGACTGAATTCACCACCAAGCCACCTCCCAGGAGGATGGAGCGGGGTCATGTCCCTTCCAACAACATCCAGGTCCTTATTTCTCTGTGGGGGCTGCAGGGGCACCCCAGGAGGTTGAAGATCGCAAGCCCATGAGATCCTTTTGATGATGCTCCAGCCTCAAAGGAGGGAGCAGCCTTCACCATGTGCTGTCCCGGTACGGGGCTGACCCTATGGCACGGTTGGACACACAGCTGTCACAGCTGGAAACCAAAACCAGAGCCACTACCATGAGCATGCAGCAGC
>NW_009715846.1:23004-23737 GCF_000703405.1 Apaloderma vittatum | reverse complement strand
CAATACCTGCTTCCGTCGTGCCCTGGGGCCAAGAGGTACAAAGTGTAATTAATGCTCAGGGTGCAGAGCTGCACCATCCAGTCCCCTTTAATACCCCAGACGCCCTCTCCTGTATCCCCAGGCACACGGGGGAGGGGACCCTGAGATGCAGCAGGGATCCCAGAGGCTGCAGAGCATCACCAGGTCAGAAGCACGTGCTCATCTCTTGCACAACATCCATCCCTTTCCCCTGCTAACCTCTGCCCATCATCTCACGCAATGAAGAAACCAGGAGGAGCAAAACAAGCCCAGGGCATGGGTTTTTGGCCAGCTCTGCCTCCCTTTCCCCCCGGGAGAAGTGCCACCAGTTACCCCCACCCTCATGGTGTGCGCAGGGAGACCCTGTCCCACCTCCAGCACCGCTGGCACTAAATGAGATTTTGCCACCCTGCACAGTGACGCAGGCTTCAAGCAACTTGTTCCCAGCAGGCTCCGAAACCCTGCTCAGCATCCCAATTGAGCTATCCTTAATGGGCTTCAATTTTAATTTGCTTTTATTGGAAAACACAGATGGTGATCCCCCCCCTTCCCCCCCCCAAATGAACAAATACGGGGTAATAACATTTACGGGCGAAAGATATTATCTCCAAACATAGCGAAAGCTCCAGCAAAAGCCCCACCGCCACGCAGCGACACACAGCTGAGCGCCTGGCTCGTAAAGGCAGGGCCACCCGGACGGCAGGGGGCCAGGGGG
>NW_009715846.1:22333-22822 GCF_000703405.1 Apaloderma vittatum | reverse complement strand
AGTCCCCTGCAACAAGAAGTTCATGTCAGAGCTCAGGGCGGCTGCAGGGAGGTGACAGCAGCACAGGGACAGGCAGGAACCAGCTAAAGCAGCCCAGATTGCTGGGAAGTGGGAGAGTTCCACAGCGAACAATGAGCATCAAGCAGCCCTTGACCTTGAACCACATGCACCCAGGCACCCAAATGCCGGTACCAGTCCCCTGCAACAAGAAGTTCATGTCAGAGCTCAGGGCGGCTGCAGGGAGGTGACAGCAGCACAGGGACAGGCAGGAACCAGCTAAAGCAGCCCAGATTGCTGGGAAGTGGGAGAGTTCCACAGCGAACAATGAGCATCAAGCAGCCCTTGACCTTGAACCACATGCACCCAGGCACCCAAATGCCGGTACCAGCAGATGGTCCCTCTCCTCCGGTGCTGGCACGCGGATCCCCGGACCCCGTTTCACAGCCCGAGCACGTGGCTGAGCGCGGATGCACTTACCCGCGCGCGACT
>NW_009715846.1:17904-22208 GCF_000703405.1 Apaloderma vittatum | reverse complement strand
CTGGAGGGATGCTCCGTGCCCCGGCAGCAGGGGATGGTTCGGATCATGCTCCCGGGAGCCTGATCAAGCCTCTCCCCAAGACAGATGCCGGAAATCCCCAAACCCATACGAGGAGCTTGGCTTCCTTCTAAGCCCCTCCCGAAGCCAGAGCATCTCTCCGCCGCCATCCCTTTGCTATCTCCAGGGCTTTGCTCGCAGCCGCGCCAGGAACGCAAACCCTGCGGCCTCTCCAGGCTGCCTGCCCCCGCCACTGCAGATAAAGCCACAGTGGAGCTGGCAGCTGTGGGCGGTGGGTATTTTTAGTGAGCTACAAACGTTTCCTTCCTTGGGAAAACCCCATCCTCAATACCTCACCACAGAGAGGGCTTCCTCTTTCACTCCTGGGTAATTCATTACTGATACAAGCTCCCCAAGCAGCAGGTTGAACCACCAAGGGGATGCTCCAGCGGAGGATGCCACGAGGCTCCTGCTCGCTGGTGGCCCTGCCCAGGCGATGTTTCCTCCCTCCCTCCCTCCATCCATCCATCTACCCATCAGGAACCAGCAAGCTGCCCTCGCTCAGGAACGAGCATCCCTGACGCAGCAGGAGATGGGCTGTGGGACAGCAAGGAGAGAGAAGCCCCTCCAGGGCTGAAACCTCAGGCACGACGTGCAGCTGCTGCCATCATCCGTAAGGGCTGCACCAAGGAGCTGGGGCATCAGGGACTGGTACAGGAAAGGAGAATGTCCACGCTGGGCCATATCTGCACGTCTGCAGACCAGCCTGGAGAAGGTGGCACCAGCTTATGAGCCAGTTCTGCTGCTGATGGGGCTGGAGAAAACCACACACTGGGGTCTGGGCTGCCACTGGGATGGGGTCCTGGAGACCCCAACGTTTGTGGAGACTCATTTCCATCACAAAACTAACACACCCAAGGTAGGTAACCACGGAGCACACCTCATTTTGCCAGCTGAAGAGAAGGGCACCAGTGAACTGGGGTTCATTGCACAAATAAAGGCAACCATAACCTGGTCAAACGTAGGTGACGAGAGACTTCTGCAGCCACCAAAACCAAACACACTCGGAGGTAGAAAAGAGGCAATATCCAAAAGTTGAAAGGGATTATTAGCAAAAATTGATTGGGGGGAAATGTAAACAAAAACAATGAAGAGCAATTAAAGCTAACTTAAGGCAGCTTTGCCAAAATCTCGTAAATCTGAGATCGTAAAAGAAGGCGTCTTTAGCTAAAAATTATCTTGGCTTTGAATAAAAGAAAAAAATTGCTGTAAAAATAAACATATTGTATAAATTAAAGCCGAGGGAAGTTGGCAGCAGTAAATTAGCAGTTATAAGTTGCAGACAGTTGAGAAAGGATGTATCAATGAAAAAATCGACTGCCAGCAAACATAAAGGAGAGGAAAAGAGGACTTTTTTAAATACACCAAAAGCAAACACAACCAGAGCTGTGGAAAGGCGAGTCCATAGGGACGCTCAAGTGTGAAATCAGGCAGCAAAAGCAGATGCCGAAATGCACGGGGCAAGAAAAGGGGCAAAGCTGGAAGGGAAGAGCAGACGTGGCAGCTGGGGATCAGCAGTGACCAGAGCCACTGACGCACCTGAGATTCCTTTTGCTGACAGCATCTCCCCACCCTGGGCAAATAATCACCCTGAGCGAGAGGATGTGGTGTCAGGACTACGTTAGGCACTTTAAGAGTTGTTTCCTGACAGCAGCATCATCCCCAACTATCTGCTCTCAAGCAGCTCCTTCGTGTGGTCAGCAGAGCCCCCACAGACCTGCGGGGAGAGGACAGCCCCAGGACCAACAACTCCCCTTTCCCCTGCCAACATTTTTTGCCGTGCACCAAGGATGGATAGCGCAGTCCGATGATCAGGAAGGATTTCGTAGCACCCCACAGGGCTGGTGGAAAGGAGCTCAGGGATCCATCTCCATCCCCACCACAAGGCTGAAGCAGCCGGGGCTTTGCTTAGCTGAGCCCGGGAGAGCTCCAGGGAAGGAGATGCCGCAGCGACCCGCTGCAAACCAAATGCAGATATTCCCAGCTGCTCAGCAAACCCATCCTGGACCACAAGGTTGCCTAAAACTTGTGGTCCAGGTGCTGAGAGGTCATGGTAACTCTACAAGCCATCGCTGTAGAATCCGTCCCAGCCTCGCGAGCATCATCACCAAACCCCAGGAGAAGAAACAACCCTTCGGCTCTACAAAAGCCGCAGCAGTTGCCCAGACATCTCAGCCAACATCTTGGCAGGAGTCAAACCCAAGAGATGCCCGGGGCATTAGCTGAGCAGCCGGGATACAGGGAGGGAGGATCCAGTGCTGAGAGCTCTCCAGGACAAAAACCAGGCAGTTCAGCCCCACACTGCGCTGCCGCTTCCTTGTTCTGCATCTCAGCATCCCTCTGCACAGCCAGTGCCATCCCCAGCCAGCACAGAGGCTGCGCAGCTACCGTGCACCACAGGATGGGCAAGAGCCAAGGTGGAGAAGGACAAACCGCTGCCACTGTGCTTCTGCACAGGGAAGGTTCCTGGTTTTCTGCCTTTTCTCATGGTGGGTAAAAGCCTCTTGCACATATCGCAGCACTGCCCGGCTCCTCCAGAGCACGTCAGAGGTATTGCTCTGCTCCAGCGCCTGGCAGGGAAACTGAGGCAGGGAGCTCCTCCCCACTGGGTGCTCCAGGAGAGGCTGGGGAAATCAAGTGAGCATGGAGCACCTTGTCCCCTTGCAACGCCCGGTTTGGACTTGGCACTGACCAGCACCCTCGGACCCTTCCAGCAGATGTCAGTGTCCGTGAAGTGACACCACGGCGGTTGGCACGTGCAAACCCAGAGACACCCACCCGGCACCAAACTCACCCTCAGACACCTGCGGACCCCAGAGGGAAGACGTGCCCTTGAGACAGGCTGCACCCTGGCACCCCAGACCCCCAGTGCCCTTTGTACAGGTGCACGATGAGGATTGTGGAAGGATCCACCAGCTGCACCCTCGCTCGCTCCCTCCCCACGTGCAAAACCAGCCTGTCAGGACGAGAGCAGCCCTGAATCCTCCCAGCACCAAAGGATGCACAAACAAACACCGACAGCTTTGCAGGGTTTAGGGCTTGCTGCCTGAGCCTCATAAAAGTACTACATCTCCAAAATTTAGCGTACGGGGTGTCCAAGGCGTTACCTGACAAACTCCTCAGCCTTGACATGGGAAATCAGGCAAAGTCTTGTGCAGGGAATGCACCATCCCCCAAATTCCCTACTCAGCATGAAGCAGCCTTTATAAATCAATGTCTGCAGGAGGGAAACATGTGAGGGAGCAGCAAGTTCATCCTCCCCTTGCTGCTGCACTCCTGATGATCCCTGAACCCTACAAGTGTGCTGGGAAGGGATGTCTGAAGGGCTCAAGACTCATCCCCTGCGCAGGGAAGGACGCTGATCTATGGGATGTGCCTGAGCACCCAGGGATGTGCCCAAACCTCTGGGAGCAGCAAGAGGGAGGCCACCAACCCTCCTCCCCTTCCCCAATGCTGCGCTGGGTCCTCTGTCACCACAGCACCCCTCTCCTCATCTGTATTTTCAGGAGGTGGAGCCCCCTGAGAGCATCCTGGCAGGTCCTGCTGTGGCCAGACAAACCAGCAGCCACGACAGCCAAGCCACGGGAAAGCACCAGCGCCCTGCACTGCTCTTGGCGACAAATGAAACCACTGAAGGATGGGACAGATGAGGGAGAGGCAGGGGCATCCCCTCAGGGACACGTCGTGCCAGCTGGGGAGGTGGCATCTGCTGACACCCAGGTGGTTTCCACCACAGAGTGTAGAAACACAACGATCAGACCTGCAGTGCCTTTTAGTTCCAATTTCTCCTTTCTCCTTCCTTCAGCTACCATTTGCCCAATGAGGTCACTCACGTGAAAAAGCCCCCAAAAGTCAAACGCTGCATTGCAGAGGCAGAGGTGACAGGAGGGGGCTCGGTCAAGTGCAGGGGTCCCCTAGGGTGGCACTTGGGAGCGGGCAGAGCACATGGTGACACGCTCCAGAGCAGAGCCCTCACCAGAATTCATTACAGGGATGGCACAAGGCTCGCAATGGGGGCAGCTCCTGCTTTGGCCACCTCTCTACATAAAAGAGTTTTTCTGCTCCCCCACAGACCCTGGAAAAAAACACCGAGCGGTCACAAAACAAAAGTGGGGAACAAATGGGCTGCAACCCCTTTTTGCTGCAGGGGAGGGGGCAGCGAAGCACCCTGGGCACTGACACCCCCACCAGCCCCGGGGCCAGAGGAGACCCCTGCCCCAGTCCCGCAGCCGGGGGCCCGGTGTCAC